>NC_034174.2:36867836-37166886 GCF_002021735.2 Oncorhynchus kisutch
TTAATGTTCATGTGTTTTTGTAACTCTTTCTCTTTCATATCTTATTAATGTCTACCCCTACACCCTCACCCCCCTGCTTTCTTTCCTTGTACTCCTCTCTTTCCCTCTCGTTGTTGTTGTCCCTCTTTCCTATCTTATATGCCATTCTCTTTTTGTCTCGGCCCCCCTTTCTCCCTCCCTCTAAATCACCCTCTCTCTCCTCCCACTCCCCTCCAGGTATAATGTGTATGAATCGCCTGGAGGATATCCTGAGGCTGGTGGACAGTGACCCATCCTTAATCAAGGACAGTAAGTGGGTGGTGCAGAAGTACCTGGAGCGCCCCCTGTTGGTCTATGCCACCAAGTTTGACCTGCGCCAGTGGTTCCTGGTCACAGACTGGAACCCACTGACCGTGTGGTTCTATCGCGAGTGCTACCTGCGCTTCTCCACCCAACCCTACTCCACACAAACCCTGGCTAGGTAAGAGAGAAGGGGGGGTAGTGAGTGAGTGAGTGAGTGAGTGAGTGAGTGAGTGAGTGAGTGAGAGAGAGAGAGAGAGAGAGAGAGAACGTGCTTATTTACCTGATCCACATCAGTTTTCCTTTATCAAGAGGTATTCTAGAGCAGTAATACCAAAAATATCAATAGTCCATTCTGTCCATCTCTCTCTTTCTCTCTCCACCTCAATCAGCTCGGTCCACCTGTGTAACAACTCCATTCAGAAGCATTTCCAGCCGTCTCAATGGCGCCACCCGGAGGTGCCCAAGGACAACATGTGGTCGTGCTCCCAGTTCCGGGCCTTCCTGCATGCCCAGGGCCAGGGGGCATCGTGGGGGGCGCTGGTGGTGCCTGGGATGCAGCGGGCAGTGGTCCACGCCCTCCAGACGGCCCAGGACCTGGTGGAGGGGCGCAGGGGCAGCTTTGAGCTCTACGGGGCAGACTTCATGCTGGGTCGGGACCTGAGGCCCTGGCTACTGGAGATCAACGCCAGCCCCACGATGGCCCCCTCCACGGCAGTCACCGCCCGCCTCTGCCCTGCCGTGCAGCTGGATACCCTCAAGGTGGTGCTGGACCGACGGGCAGACCCTGGGGCCTATACAGGGGGCTTTCAGCTCATCTACAAACAGGTGAGGCCAAGAGTATACAGTGGGGGAAAAAAGCATTTAGTCAGCCACCAATTGTGCAAGTTCTCCCACTTAAAAAGATGAGAGAGGCCTGTAATTTTCACTATAGGTACACTTTATTTGCAAATTATGGTGGAAAATAAGTATTTGGTCACCTACAAACAAGCAAGATTTCTGGCTCTCACAGCTCTCAGGAGCCTTCTTTAAGAGGCTCCTCTGTCCTCCACTCGTTACCTGTATTAATGGCACCTGTTTGAACTTGTTATCAGTATAAAGGACACCTGTCCACAACCTCAAACAGTCATACTCCAAACTCCACTATGGCCAAGACCAAAGGCAAAATTGTAGACCTGCACCAGGCTGGAAAGACTGAATCTGTAATAGGTAAGCAGCTTGGTTTGAAGAAATCAACTGTGGGAGCAATTATTAGGAAATGGAAGACATACAAGACCACTGATAATCTCCCTCGATCTGGGGCTCCACGCAAGATCTCACCCCGTGGGGTCAAAATGATCACAAGAACAGTGAGCAAAAATCCCAGAACCACACGGGGGGACCTAGTCAATGACCTGCAGAAAGCTGGGACCAAAGTAACAAAGCCTACCATCAGTAACACACTACGCCGCCAGGGACTCAAATCCTGCAGTGCCAGACGTGTCCCCCTGCTTAAGCCAGTACATGTCCAGGCCCGTCTGAAGTTTGCTAGAGAGCATTTGGATGATCCAGAAGAAGATTGGGAGAATGTCATATGGTCAGATGAAACCAAAATATAACTTTTTGGTTAAAACTCAACTCGTCGTGTTTGGAGGACAAAGAATGCTGAGTTGCATCCAAAGAACACCATACCTACTGTGAGGCATGGGGGTGGAAACATCATGCTTGGGGCTGTTTTTCTGCAAAGGGACCCGGACGACTGATCTGTGTAAAGGAAAGAATGAACGGGGCAATGTATCGTGAGATTTTGAGTGAAAACCTCCTTCCATCAGCAAGGGCATTGAAGATGAAACGTGGCTGGGTCTTTCAGCATGACAATGATCCTAAACACACTGCCCGGGCAACGAAGGAGTGGCTTCGTAAGAAGCATTTCAAGGTCCTGGAGTGGCCTAGCTAATCTCCAGATCTCAACCCCATAGAAAATATTTGGAGGGAATTGAAAGTCTGTGTTGCCCAGCAACAGCCCCAAAACATCACTGCTCTAGAGGAGATCTTCATGGAGGAATGGGCTAAAATACCAGCAGTGTGTGAAAACCTCGTTTGACCTCTGTCATTGCCAACAAGGGTATATAACAAAGTATTGAGATAAACTTTTGTTATTGACCAAATACTTATTTTCCACCATAATTTGCAAATAAATTCATAAAAAATCCTACAATGTGATTTTCTGGATTTTTTTTCCTCATTTTGTCTGTCATAGTTGAAGTGTACCTATGATGAAAATTACAGGCCTCTCTCATCTTTTTAAGTGGGAGAACTTGCACAATTGGTGGCTGACTAAATACTTTTTTGCCCCACTGTATGCATAGACAGACATACATGCAGATCATCCAGACACAAGCTTGATGATCACATATGATGAGTCTATGCAGACTATACAAAGCATTCCCAGATACTATGAGGCATGAATAATACCCAGGCACCATCAGGAGTGTGTGAACATATCTCGTTTCCTCATTCTCCCAGGCTACAGTTGAAGTCCCTCAGTACATGGGAGTTAACCTGCTGGTGGAGGGAGCCCCACTAAGACGACCCCGACTGCCCCCACATAGAATCCGTGTCATCCTTGACCCCCCTCTCACCACACACATTCACACCCGCACCAACCAATCAGCCTCAGAAACAGAGGACAAACCCTCCAGTCATAGACCATCCCCATGCCGCCACCCCTCAGGCAAAGAGAACCAATCAAGGTTAAGGGGGAATAGGTTCCACAAAAGAGATGAAGAGGGTGGAGCCCTGGGGCGCCAGCACACCTCCCCTACTCTGAGGTTGTCTCAGAGAATGGCAACAGAGCGCCCTCTGGCACTCCACAGCGAGCACCAGAAGGGGGCTCGTTGCCTGGGGATGAGCAGAAATTGTCCTCTCCGCCTGGTTCCCAGGACTCTGTCCCACTCCCTTAGCACCCCCTGTGGCATTTTAGGGGGTGACACCCACCCCTTTCACCCTAACCCCCACCCCAGGCCTGCCCCAGGACCCTGCACCGCCCGGCCCTTCCTCCCCCAGTCCTCCCTGGGACCCCCGCGCAAGGCTCCAACCCGGAACCTGCCCACCCTCTACGGCCCCATCCCAGCCCTGGAGGTCTTTGGCCTGCGCCCCAGCCCACTGACAGAACCCTTATCTGGGCCCAACTCTGGCCTCCGACCCTGGCCTCCGCATACACCAGTTCCTCCCCCACTTCCACAGGCAGGCTATGGCCACCTATAAAGGAGACTGCGCCGGTGGAGGACCCAAATCCTCTTGATGTAAATCTTATCTGAAACATAAGGGAAAACACAAAACTGACTTTGGCTTAGCATCTATGGGTAACGTCATAATGTACTTGACAGACGGGGCTTTGCAGGGGGGGAAACGATCTCTTGAACTGTCATCATGTGTTACTCACTCACTTTTTGAATTTTATTTGTCTTGAAAGTAAAATGAAATAGAACATGAAATAAAGACTTTCCATCTGTGCAGTTAATGTCTTAGTGTCTTGTATTCAGTGTTAGACTACACATACAGGACCGCAGATATCACTACCAGTGATCCTTAGGATGAATTTTTGTTAACTGGGTTCATCCTGTATTGGTAATTGTATTTGGTTATGCATAAATCATACATAATTCCAATGACATTCAAATGAAAAGTTTTAAATATCCTAAGAAACCAATCAGTTAACTCAAAAATACACAAGGGAAAAAAAGCAGATTACAAAATAAATCACGACTTATGTTTCTTTGTTTAACAATGGTTGCTGAATGTAAATCTTGCCTGTCTATGTTTTATTTGATGATGATTTATTTTTAATTCTTGAGTGGTTGGTCTGGTGGAGTGGTTGGCAGTCTGTCTGTGTCTTGTTATTGGGGGAGGGGAAGGTGTGAGGTCTGAGTTGGGATGGGATGGCAGCGGTTGGATGGGGTGAGCGTTGTGGTGGCTGCTGCTGTGTCCAGGGTTGCCAGAGGGGTTGGTGCTGTGACTGAAAACTGGGAACTGTGCTGGGGCCGGGACTGGAGGCCAGGGGTTGATGCTGGGACTGGGGAACGGGAAAAACAGTAACCGGGAAATGAGAAGTGGGGCTGCTGCAGGTGCTGGGTCAGGATATGGGTCTGTAGAGGGGAGGAAGGACAACCTGAGGGGCAAGCAGGCACACAAGGGAGCCCTAGACCCAGGGGTCAGTGGAGGTTCCTGGTTCTGTGAGAGGGATAGGTGTAGAGCAGGGATGTCAAAACTCCTTCCCTCGAGGGTCAAGTGTCTGCAGGTTTTTGGTTCTTCCTTTCAATTAAGACCTAGACAATCAGGTGAGGAGAGTTCCTTACTAATGAGTGACCTTAATTCATCAATCGAGGACAAGGATGGAGCCAAAACCCGGGCCTCCATGGAATGAGTTTGACACACGTTGTAGAGTCGTCCGCCCCCGGGTGCACGTTTTGGTTTTTGCTGAGGAGGAGCCTCCACTGGTTTCTTAATCAAACACGGCAGCGATCCCACAATAAAAACTTCTGTTTCAATCTTTTCCATGTAGACACCATGCCTCACCTCTCTCAGGAATGAACATCGGAGTAAAACAAAGTCCTCGTTTATTGAACCACAGGTAAGAAAGGAGACCTCTTGGCTTTATTGGTTGACAAACAAAATGGTTAAATTGACTGACTCTCTTTCTCTCAGTGTCTTAGCTCGGTCAGGCTGACATGGCGGAGGAGAAGGACCAAGCCTCAGACAACGTGAGGATCAATCAGGCTATCACCAGTGACTACACAGCAAATTGGCCAGTGTTACTGAGTGTTGATTTTTCAGTTTAACATTTGTAGTGTTGATTCAGGATTTAAATTAACTCTCTAAGTGAAATTCACACTCCGTGGTGTAAAGGGAACCCCAGTGTTGGTGTTAATAACCAGTGTTGAGTATGAGAGTGTGATTGTGTAAATTTTACTCTGTGGAGAATGAAAGGCTCTGCATGGTCAATCCAAAAACTGAAGTGGCCGTACAGCATTTACTGCAATGCAGCCTCCGCAACTGTCAGGGTGCTCATACTTATTGCGCTTAGCGGAACAGAACAGAGCTATTGTGAAGGAAGTTGTCAAGGAAGTGAGCTTGTGTTTTACAGGACGTCACCACCCCCACCTACCGTCAACCAATCATGTCATTGCAGAGCTATACGGAGCCCTCTGCATTGTAAAACAATTTGAGAGGGGCAGGGTGATGCAGTACAGAGATTGATTTGGACTCTGCATGCCTCGGGATGCTCCGCAATTGTGTCACACCCTCAATATGAAGCCTCTGGATCAAGTATAAATTGGTTTTAAAATGTGTCTATCAAAACCATGCCCATCATTATCATTTCCCAGCGTCTGTGTTTTTGCAATACATTGATTGATTGACCAATTTTATGCTACAGAAAGATAAAGAACATATTTTTCGAAGGTAATCCAATCAGTTAGTTACATTTATATTACTGTTACTGAAAGGGTTGTTCCAGTTTAAATTGTTTAGGTAGTCTTCTTTATCAATATTTCTAGCCCTGACAGTCATTCTGAATGCAGGTGAATAAAATGTCCACTCCAACTGTCCCTGACCACACTACCATACCTAATTAATGCCCCAGACTCCTCTCCCCTGGCCATCCAGTGCAACAGTTCCACAAAAAAACCCTCATCCAAATCTGCAATGACGTGGCCAAAACCAGAACTGGACCGTCTACATAACTCATTATGTCCCTGACTCTATTTACCCTCAACACCGGTTTCCAGACAGATGACAGACTGTCCTGGGACACCTCTCCAATAACTCTGCAGACATTTACCTCCTCCAGGTGTGCGTCATCCCATACAAGGAGATGTACATGCTCCTGGAGGAGGAGTGGACCTGGAAGGTTCTATCTGGTCAGGCTCCAACACTGCCAGAGCGGACGGGGTCAAAATATTGGTGACCAACCCCTACCTCCAACAAGTCCAACATGGTGGTCGAGAGTGGGCCACATTAAGGCCGTTACAGTGCATTCGGAAAGTATTCAAACCTCTTGACTTTTTCCTAATTTTGTTACATTACCTTATTATAAAATGATTAAATTAATTTCCTCATCATTGTTTTTATTTCACATTTATTTAACTAGGCAAGTCAATTAAAAACAAATTCTTATTTACAATGACGGCCTAGTGGGTTAACTGCCTTGTTCATGGGCAGAAAGACAGATTTTTACCTTGTCAGCTCTGGGATTCAATCTAGCAACCTTTCAGTTACTGGCCCAACGCTCTAACCACTAGGCTACCTGCTGCCCCAATCTACACACAATACTCATAATGACAAAGCGAAAACAGGTTTTTTAGAAATGTTCACAAATGTATTAAAAATAACGTAAATATCTTATTTGTATAAGTATTCAGACCCTTTGCTATGAGACTCAACATTGAGATCAGGTACATCCTGTTTCCATTGATCATCCTTGAGATGATCCTACACCTTGATTGGTAAATTCAATTGATTGGACATGATTTAGAAAGGCACATACCTGTCTATATAAGGTCCCAAAGTTGACAGTGCATGTCACAGCAAAAACCGAGCCAGGAGGTCGAAGGAATTGTCCAAAGAGCGCCGAAACAGTTTGTATCGAGGCACAGATCTGGGGAAGGGTACCAAAACATTTCTGTAGCTTTGACAGTCCCCAAGAACACTGTGTCCTCCATCATTCTTAAATGAAAGAAGTTTGGAACCACCAAGACTCTTCCTAGAGCTGGCCGCCCGGCCAAACTGAGCAATCGGGGGACAGGGGTATTGGTTAGGGGGGTGACCAAGAACCCGATGGTCATTCTGAGAGCGCTTCCGAGTTCCTCAGGAGAGATGGGAGAACCTTCCAGAAAAACAACCATCTCTGCAACACTCCACCAATCAGGCCTTTACGGTACAGCAGCCAGACGGAAGCCATTCCTCAGGAAAAGGCGCATGACAGCCTGCTTAAAGTTTGCCAAATGGCACATAAAGACTCTCAGACTATGGTCTGATGAAACCAAGATTGAACTCTGGCCTGAATGCCAAGCGTCACATCTGGAGGAAACCTGGCACAATCTCTACGGTGAAGCATAGTGGTGGTAGCATCTTGCTGTGGGGATGTTTTTCAGCAGTAGGGACTGGGAGACTAGTCAGGATCGAGGGAAAGATGAACAGAGCAAACTACAGAGAGATCCTTAATGAAAAGCTGCTCCAGAGCGCTCAGGACCTCAGACTGGGGCGAAGGTTAAGCGCACAGCCAAGACAACGCAAGAGTGGCTTTAGGACAAGTCTCTGAATGTTCTTGAGTGGCCCAGCCAGAGCCTGGACTTGAACCTGATTGAACATCTCTGGAGAGACCTTTCCCATCCAACCTGGGAGAGGATCTGCAGGAAAAAATGGGAGAAACTCCCCAAATACAGGTGTGCCAAGCTTGTAGCATCATACCCAAGAAGACTTGAGGCTGTAATCACTGCCAAAGGTTCTTCAACAAAGTACTGAGTAAAGGGTCTGAATACTTATGTAAATGTGATATTTCAGTCTTTCATTATGCGGTATTGTGTGTAGATTGATGAGGATTTTTTTGTGGTATCCATTTTAGAATAAGACTAATGTAACAAAAGAGTAAATGGGTGGAAAAGGTCAAGGGGTCTGAGTACTTTCCGAATGCACTGTATATACAATTGATAAAGTATTACATTTCACAACACTTTACCAGATACGTTTAGTGTGTTCCGTCCTTCTCATTCTAGACCACGAGAAAGCTTTTGACAGGGTTAGCCATGGCATCCTGCAGATGGTGCTAACCAAGATGAACTTCCCTCAACATCTCATCCATTGCTACCAGAACATCACAAGCAGGTTCTGGTAAATAACACCATCACAGACCCATTCCTCATCTGATCCGGCATACACCAAGGCTGCCCCTTAGCCTCTCTGGGGTATATATTCTACCTAGAGCCTCTTCTCCAGAAGATCAGGTCAACACCAGGAATCCCTGGCTACCAAATATGGGGGGAGAGGCTTAAAGTGTCTGCATACATGGACGACATCACCAACATCGGCCCAGATAGTTGCTCCATCGCCTCAGCAACAAAATTGGTGGACGACTACTGTGCAACCACTGGTGCCCTTGTCAACAGGGGAGTGAAAAATCGAATCAAATGTATTTATATAGCCCTTCGTACATCAGCTGATATCTCAAAGTGCTGTACAGAAACCCAGCCTAAAACCCCAAACAGAAAGCAATGCAGGTGTAGAAGCACGGTGGCTAGGAAAATCTCCCTAGAAAGGCCAAAACCTAGCCTGGTTCCTCTCTAGGTTTCTTCCTATGTTGGGTGGCCAGTCCTCTTCTGGCTGTGCCGGGTGGAGATTATAACAGAACATGGCCAAGATGTTCAAATGTTCATAAATGACCAGCATGGTCAAATAATAATAATCACAGGCAGAACAGTTGAAACTGTAGCAGCAGCACGGCCAGGTGGACTGGGGACAGCAAGGAGTCATCATGCCAGGTAGTCCTGAGGCATGGTCCTAGGGCTCAGGTCCTCCGAGAGAGAGAAAGAAAGAGAGAAAGAGAGAATTAGAGAGAGCATACTTAAATTCACACAGGACACCGGATAGGACAGGAGAAGTACTCCAGATATAACAAACTGACCCTAGCCCCCCGACACATAAACTACTGCAGCATAAATACTGGAGGCTGAGACAGAACTGTACCTGTCACAGGACTGGCATGAGACTCTCCCTACCTCGTTCCCTATCAAAACATAGACCATCAAGCTGCTTGTGGTCACCTTCCAGAGGGATGGAGGTGGCTCCGTCAGCTAAGAGGAGACCATCTGCCACATCCAACAGAAGCGAATGGAACGCATGGTCCCTCAGAATGATCCTGGTCTTGAAGGCAAACATTCTCCCCATTCTCCTGTACCTAGGCAGGGTGTTCCCCCAGACAGCACAACCAGGAAGAAGATAGAATGCATGATGTTCACCTTTGGGGGAGCCAGATAGAACGACTCAAGCGCAGCACCCTGTACAAAGCATTTGAGAACATGGGGAAGGGGGTCACAGACATCCTTAACATCATTAGGGCACAGAGACTATCCAACTTGGTCACCAACATCTGCAAAACAGTCAGGAAAGCCAGCCACGTTGAATGGTACTTTGCCACCCCCATCCTCAGAACCCTCAGACTCAGCACCATCGAGAACACTGTGCTGGGACCCTCCACCAGTGCACAATACATGGAGAGATTTGGGGTTCAGGACATGTCTGCCCACGGCTGGGCTGGCATGCTGGAAGTTCAAGGACATCATCGCCCACCTAAGCGCCATTTCAGCCGTAGACCGCAGCAGGTATGGTGAAACGTCATTCAGCACCGCATCACAAACAAACAGAAAGACATTGCATGGATGGCTGTTCATGGTTTCCTCCCCACTAGGGAATTCATGTATAGACAGCGCATAGCATGTACAGAGAGCTACCCCCATGGATGCACTGACACTGAAAACATATACCACCTGTTTGTTGAGTGCTCCGTGGCCAGGCGGGTCTGGGCCCTGTTTGTTGCCTCTGTTTCCTACAACAGGTGTTTGGTCAGACGTGAGTAAGACATCAACAAAATAAAGGAGATGATCGTGGACTTCAGGAAACAGCAGAGAGAGCACCCTCCTATCCACATCGACGGGACCACAGTGGAGAAGGTGGAAAGATTCAAGTTCCCCGGCGTACACATCACTGACAAACTGAAATGGTCCACCCACGCAGTGTTGTGAAGAAGGCGCAACGATGCCTCTTCAACCTCAGGAGGCTGATGAAATTTGTCTTGGCACCTAAAACCCTCACAAATTTTTACAGATGCACAATTGGGAGCATCCTGTCAGACTGTATCACAGCCTGGTATGGCAACTGCACCACCCGCAACCACAGGGCTCTCCAGAGGGTTGTACGGTCTGTGCAACGCATCATCGGGGGCAAACTACCTGCCCTCCAGGACACCTACAGCACCTGATGTCACAGGAAGGCCAAAAAGATCATCAAGGACAACAACCACCCAAGCCACTGTCTGTTCACCCTGCTATCATCCAGAAGGTGAGGTCAGTACAGGTCCATCAAAGTTGGGATCGAGAAACTGAAAACAGCTTCTATCTCAAGGCCATCAGACTGTTAAATAGCCATCAGTAGAACGTTACAGGCTGCTACCTATATACATTGACTTGAAATCACTGGCCACTTTAGTAAATGGAACACTAGACACTTTAATAATGTTTACATATTTTACATTACTCTTCTCATATGTATATACTGTATTCTATTCTATTCTATTCTACTGTATATTAGGCTATGCCGCTCTGGCATTGCTCGTCCATATATTTATATATTCTTAATTCCATTCCTTTACTTAGATTTGTGTGTATTGGGTATATGTTGTACAGTTGTTAGATATTTAAGCAATAACGCACGGGGGGGTGTGGTATATGAACGGCGCAAAGCCGAGTGCCTGGATACAGCCGTTAGCCGTGGTATATTGGCCATATACCACAAACCTCTGAGGTGCATTATTGCTATTATAAACTGGTTACCAACATAATTAGAGCAGTAAATATATATGTTTTGTCATACGCGTGGTATACATTCTGTTATACCACGGCTGTCAACCCATCAGCATTCAGGGCTCGAACCACCCAGTTTATAATACTCGTTAGATATTACTGCATTGTCGGCACTAGAAACACAAGCATTACGCTACACCCGCAATAACATCTGCTAAACACGTGTATGTGACTAATAAAATTAGCTTTGATCTGATTTATACGACAACAAAAAATATAAGAAATCCTTTGCTCTGGGCTACGTGGGACAGAATGTGGCCAATGGCAGAGTCACATGATGACAGTCCCCAAGTTCAAAGCCAAACTAGGGGAACTCTACGGGAAACCAGAAGTTGTGAATCTGCTTAACTGTAACAACGACATCGGCCAATACAACAGATCTATGAAATACATCCAGGGGCTGGAGTTAAAGATAAGCCCCAAACCCAGCCAGAATCTTTTAACAAACCCCCACTAGCAGGACAATGAGGGAAAATCTAAGTATGTGTATTGACCCAGAAGCAAAACATTGTTATGGAAGTATGAAATGATTGCTTTGTTTTAATAAATATTTGCCTTAACCACTGCCTCAACCATTTCTGTGTTTTGCTGAGGTCATTCTTTTATCATATCAATGAGGTTTGGGTTCCTTATTTTACCAGCAGGGGCCCCCACAGGGCTGAGGTTCTCCACTGGATAACAGTGGAGTTAATAGTGTCTATAACCAGTTATCCATCCAAACATTGTAGGCCAGTAAAGTACGTTGGATAAAAAATGTCACGACAGGCCTGATAGAAACAGCACATTTGTCGGTAAACTTTCCAAATGTCAACAAAACAAAATACGACAGACAAGGTGGATTCTTTTTGTGTTGGTAAAATGAATCATGTGAGACGTCGGTGAAAACGCTTTTATATGCACATATTGATATAATAACAATCATATCGAAGGAAACTTGGAGTCACGCAATGACATGTGACCCTCCCACTACGACTCTGGGAAAACATGCCATTTATGAGGCTACAGATGAAATACAATACGATCGTCACAGGGTAGAGAAATTGCAAGGTGATGGATGAGCTTGATGCTCCTTTCTAATAAATATTCAGGGTCTTATTCTTGTGACATAATGATCGATGCTTGGCTGCCGTTTGACAAATCAAAAACATTCTCACTCTTTTGTCCATAATAATCTTATAGTTTAGGCTATAGGCCTACCTGCACGGTAGGCTATCTACTGTAAGCTGTTGGCTAGAGTGCACATGGCAATACCAGAGTGGGCACATTCGCTATTAATGCAACATTTGTTGTGACAAAACCATCAGTAGAATTGAAAAATGCGATGGAAACCCATTTAACTTGTATTTTTATTTGGTACATGGGAATTGAACTGAAAAAGTTATTTTTATGTGCACTATGTCATCACGCACAGCCTTTTATCCGCAACAAGTCAATTTGATGGAAACACAGCTCTCTTGGGAAAATGAGCATATTGTTTTAATGAGGATTTTAATATATTTGCATGAAAATCTGTCACCAATTGGATGGAAACCTAGCTTATCAGTGGCCTTCTATCAGAGGCTTTCTATTAGTCATTTTAAATTAGCTGTATTTGTAAACATATATGAGAGAAGGTTGGTGTGTGTGTCATGAAGAGCAGTGACCATGCTCATGTACACCTGACTGCAGAGCATCTCTCCCTTCCTGGTCCCATCAACTCACCAATCACAGCTCAGCGCTACCCAGGGACAGCAGTGTGGCTGCACATGTGACAGCCGTGTGTGATCAAAATCATAGGTAGCTGTAAAAAATTACGTATCTGCTGGCATTTACTTTGTGTCGGTCTATTATGTGCTCCCACATTGAACTTCTCCTACTGGACAATATTGATCACCCTGAGATTGTTGATAAACTCAACAGCTTTGACTTAAATGTACACCAGTTCTTTAAACCTTGATCCCAGTTTATTAATAATCATCATTGCACCAGGATCTTTGACCCAATGCCCAATTCTTTGTTGTCCATAAACTATATAGACTGTACTATGAAGTGATAACATTATGATTATAACTATCTACCAGGATATTTGAGCCAGAAACCTGGTTACATCTGCCAGGAGGCAGAAACGTCCCCACAAGTGGATCTTCCAGCAAGACAATAACCCCAAGCACACATCAAAATCCACAAAGAAATGATTGACCACAACATCAACATTTTGCCGTGGCCATCTCAGTCTCTAGACATTAACCCCATTGAAAACCTGTAGTTTGAATTGAAGAGGGCAGTCCATAAGCGCAGTAGAAGGATATCTAGGATCTGGAAAGATACTGTATGGGAGGAATGGTCTAAGATCCTTCCCAATGTGTTCTCCAATCTCTTTAAACCCCCATCTTTTTGAGAGAATAACACTATTGCTTGTTAAACAAAATCTCTTTCTCTAAGCAATTGTATTACTATAAAATAATATAATTTCCCAATTTCTTTTTGCAACATAATTTAGCTCAGTATTTGTATTATTTACATTATTGTATTATTCTTGTGCTTCTGCATCCAAATGACTTCCAGATAAATATAAAAAACTGCCCTTTGCAGCTTACGGATTGTTGAGGGACCACCACGGTATCTGTATGTGTGTTTATTTATGTATGTCAGAAGCAGAGAGAACACCCATAGCAGTGTGTCTCTCCTTATGACCAGCCGGGCAAGACAAGCAGGGAGACTGCAACAACTCTCCCCAGTTGTTGTGTTTGTGGCAGAACTCGATCCCAGAATATACATTTCACCACAACATGCACTCTACTCACTCATGACGAACCAAGCAGATAAAATACTTTATTAATACGCTTATATAATGTATGTCAACATTTATAGACAAAATATGTACATCAAACATCTTTCTGGTAGGTCCCAAAATATCAAAGTACCTCTTTCTATAGAAAACTAATCTTCTGCTAAAACATATACATTCACTTCTCGCCAACTCCCAAATACATTTCATAAACACCTGATGTATTCTTTTATCAGTGTTTCACAAGTAAAAGGCAACAGGATGATAAACTCCAGGTTTGACTTGAGCAGAGTCAGATTGCAGATCAGGGTCAGCGCAGGGCTACAGTATGTACATGAGTTATTATGCGGTAAAAGGACTGTCCAACCTTTCTCTCTGGTTCGAGCGCTAGGACACGTATCAAAAATAGAGATGTACAAGAAGTATAAACAATAATTACAAAAAGTCCCTCTAAACTGTCAGTGAATTCCCAACTTGACATGGTCACATGATGACCTCACTAACTCCATACAGTAGGGAAATTATTTCACTCAGGATGTTTGTTGTTGTCATAGGGAATGGGGCAAAGCGCATTGTCAGTGATGGCAATGGTGACCTAAGGTAAATAGACAGCAACCTTTGGGTGAATGGTGACTATTGACATTTGGTGTGACATGGTTTACAAGGACGGTGTGTGTACAGCTGAGCCCTGTCAGTGTCCACAGCATGTAGAAACCTCAACAGCAGCAACATGTACGGGACTGCCACTTTTTTACATTTATACATTCAACCGTGTGTGTGTGTGTGTGCGTGTGCGTGTGCGTGTGCGTGTGTGTGTGTGTGTATATATATCCAGATGTCAATGTTGCACTCAGCACTCTGGTGGGGGTATAAAGTCAAACATTCAAAGAGGATTAGGAAACAGGTTGAGCTGTCTTCTATCCACACATTCCCTCTTTCTTTTATTCTCTTTTTCTGTTCGCAGCTGTGGATTATGCCTCACTGATCTGGGACCAGCCCTTCTGCATGCGCTCTATCTGTCTCCCTTCTGTCTTCTGACTTCTGGGATGAGGGGAGAGGGGTGGTGGTGGGTGATCTGACTGTCTGGTCACGTTCTCCTCCATGTATCCTCTCAGCATAGCAGTCTATGTTCAATAACACTTTTCTGTGTAAGTGCTCAGTGGTCTCTCAGTCTTTGGTTTCCAGGTTCATGGGAAGTACCTGCTTTAACACTTGGAGGAAGGCTGGGGAGTCCATGGGGCTTTGGGCTACGGTAGGGGGAGAGGGAGAGCGCCCCCTGGGGGACATCATGATCGAGGGAGAGGGGGCATGCCTGTCACTAGGCATGCCCTGCGCGGAGCCTCCCAGGCCAGGGTAAATCATGGGCATGGCCCCTGAGTACCAGCACTTCTCCAGCATGGGCAGATAGGCAGCGGCAGAGGGGGGGATGAGGTAGAAGGGCATGCAAAGGGGATGAGGTTGGGCCTGGTGAGGGGAGTAGGCGCTCATGTAGCTGCCGTGGCCACTGGAGGAGGATGAGGATGACTCTCCGCATGAGAGAGACTCGTCCTCGGATGACTCGACCCGGCTGCGTTTGTGGCACGCCTCATCTTCCTGCTTAATGCAAAGTGATGCCCTCTTTTCTCCCAGCGCCCTCTTCAGCTGTCTCTCCTGGCCGTAGTACCCTGTATGCGACGCCAGATGCTCAACCTGCTCGCCACCGTAGCCGCTGTCTGTGTCTGTATCGCTGCCGCTCTGCTCGCCGCCCACATGGGCATACCTCCGCTGGATGACGGGAACGCAGTTCTTCCCATGGCCTTCACTGGGCTTGGGGGGCTGGCCTGCAGGCTTCTCCCTGTGGGCCTGATGATGTTGGTAGTGGATGGTGGTCTCTTCAGACCGGGGTTTGCAGGGGCTACGGGGAGGACCCTGGAGGACCTCAGTGGCCACCTTGTGCAGGTGGTTGACCATGTGGGAGGGTGAAAGGTCACCGTGACCCTCCTGGTTGACCAGGTATTGCAGCACCTCCTTGGCACAGACATGGAAGCCTGAGCGGAAGATCTCCTCACTGTTCTCCTGGCTGGGAGAGGACTGCTCTGTAGGCAGGAATGGACAACACCACAAACGCTGTCAAACACAGATCTAGCCACAATGCAATATTATGGAAACTACCAAACTACTTTCATCGTATTTACATGATTCTTGTAAGTAATATATCTTAATATGGGTATAAAATCCCCTTCTACGCAACCACATCCAAACTAAACTTAGCAGTTATTCTGACTCAGTTCCTTATTCTATTATTATGTTATTATAATGCAGTAGATGAGCAATGCACTGTGCTGCATTTGAACATTAGTGAGGATGTGGTCTGCATCCAAATTGAAGCTAGCCAAGGCAAGAGACCACAAGCTATATTTAAATTCACTGATTTGTATGCGCTTCTGCATAATCATCTTATTGTGTGTGTGTGTGTGTGTGTGTGTGTGTGCTCACCGATTTGCATGCCATTCTGCAGACTGAGGATTTTCTGCTGCTGGTTTTCCAGTAGAGTGGTTAGAGCTTTCACATGCTTAAGCGTGAGCTCCAAAACCACAGCCTTCTCCAGATGGCCAAGAGTCTATGGGAAGAACACACACTACTTTCAGCACGGGCTCATCTCTTATGGATTACTAACACACACATGCACACAAACTTTCTCAACAACAATCAAAAGCAATAACTAAGTAGATCTACTCAAATGCAACATTTTAATGTGTAATATTACATTCTTTAATCTATAAAAATACAAATCAGAGGAAATGTGTTCAATTTTAGTTAACATCTGAAAAATGCCATTTGTTTAAGTACTCACATTCATTATTTAATTTTAAATTCCTTTACAGATCTCACCTGTTAGTCAGGCTGTCACCTTAACCTGAAGTACCACCAAGCAGCCACTTGATCGCGCTTTAGTAATGTGCTACTTCAAGATAAATAGGAACTTACTGTAAGTTTCAGGTGCTCGGGCAATAAATCTTTCAACTGAGCGATGCACTCGTTTATCCTGTCACGCCTTTTCTTCTCGATAAGTCGGTGAGGCAGTTTGTAGGTTTCCTAAAGGCAGGAGTGATATTGAGGTTAAATAACAACATCAGCAGTTTGACGAGCAGCACTGTGAACAGTAACATGGACTCCACGGATTACATCATATGGGAAAATAGGTCACCACATGATCGGAATGATCAGGCCAACTAATTGATCTAAATACATCAATGTTTCAATAGCATTGTATATAATCATAATATTATTCTATTGTAATCATATTTACAAACAGTTAATTAAGTGAATAAACACCAATATTGATTCTATAAAAAAAATATATAAAATATCAACCAACCTTGCTATCATCTCCTCGTTTCATTCCCCGACGGGATTTGTATACATACATAGGGAAATCCATCCTAATGAAAACCAGAAGACAGTCAATGAGATGTGGGTTTGGTGAGGTTGCGCACTCAATGTCAGGAGACGCGAATGTATGCCACTATAAATTGGGCAAGCATGGCATAGGGCACAAGAAGAATCATCAGCAACTTACCCTTGCATGTCAGACAGCTCAGCCTGCTGGTGCTTGGGGGTGGGTTGCGCACTTGGAATCCTTTCCATTTCCATTCTCTTTAAGCTACTCCAAATGACGCAGGAAAGGGCAAGCTTTTTCCCCCAATGTTTTCACTCAAGAACACAAATGAAATTGAATGAAAGTAAATAGTCCTTGAAATTTTTCACAAAAATATTTAAGTATTTCCTCCAATTTGTAGAGATAAGTAATCTATTTTACATTTGCATTGTTGTTGTTATGATTATTTATCGCATAATGGGAGCAGTGTCCCGGAGATCTCCACGTAGTCAGTCAAGAGGGAGTCCCGCAGATGCACTAGTCTTGGTTGCGCGTTGGGAAAGTGGGGGAGGACAGAGCTACGTGTTAAATAAACCCCTGACTCTCGCTCGCAATGACCTATCTCTGTCACATGAGTCTCACGTTTTGGACGGCGCTTGTCTTCTCGGACTGCCCATTTTCTACTGATAATGAGGATCTGGGGGCGGACGTCGGCGCCACGTCACACCGGAGGGCTGAATCCCGCGTCCAGTGTACCTGGCTAATATAGCCAGGCTAGTAGCTTCACACAACACAGAGCTACGCATCTCTCCAATAATGCTCAGCAGGTTCCACTACTGACAAGACATCATGGCAATAATAATAATATTGATATGGGAATAACTTCGCAAATATTGGGGGGTTTAAACGTGACAATATCTTATCCCAATCCGTTTATTTAGGCTATATCATCCACCTGTTGTGTCATACACAACACAATTTAGCCATAACTTTATACAAATAAATAATTCACAATTACAATGCATTATTAAATTATTATACTCTAACTTGTTCCTCTTCACTGTGATAAGTTAATATACCTATGGCATAGGGTTTTATAATAGGGGGCTTGCCATTTACCTTGTGTAGCACAATGTCTTAAAAACAGTAATGTACGGCTATATTAAGTTATTTCACCATATAAACTCAGTGGCTGAAAATATTAATTGAAAATGCAAGATAGGCCCTATCAGTGAAAGAGAATGTGCTAAAAACTGAGTAAAAGTGCATGTGATGCCACAATGTCAAATGTTGGAAATGTAGGCTAGCCCTATTATTATTGGTTAACTTGGAATGAATCCATAGATTCATAGGCCCACAATTTAACATTATAATTCAATGTAATGTTTTTTGTAAATGATAAATGATCCTTCAAGCACATAGTATAACTGAAAACCTCTGATGTGGTTTTTTATTTTGTTTTGCATTAGGAGGACCCTGTTGAAAAAAAGGTGCACCTGCTTGAGACATTTATATTTATAAGAGATCTCATTGCTTAGAGACAACCAGACTAATTGCTTTGGTTTCAACAAGTGTGAAGGGCCATAATGTTATTTTGCACCATCAGAACCATCTGCTAGTTCAGACTGGAAATGTGTCTGAAGACTGTCTGCATTGTTATCAAGTGTGCCACTACCATTGTCAAATTGATCTCATGGCCCCACCCGCCCCTGTGCGCTGAGGGCACATTCAGCACATGGCTACCATTTACAACTAATTTGCTGTAGGCTACTCCACTAGCAGCGTATCACCTAGCGGGCTAAAAACAGCAAGCAAGCTAGCCTTTTAGCTTCCCACATCTCCCCCCATGTGAAAGAATCAGATTTATAAGTAAATAATGTGCCCGAGCAAATATGATTTACTTGCCAGCAGTTTTTAAGGCCTAGTACTCGAGAAGAGTCCGTGCTCGAGACCACATATGGTCAGTGTTGCCATGTTCACTACTTTGAAAACGATGTTGCAGGTTTTTGGGTTATTTCTAAGTTGCACCACGGCCGCCTTGGCATTTTCTTTTAAACATATGTATTTCACTGTAACCTGCTACTGACTGTCAGGCAGTGCCGCATGCTGTTGCTGAGTGAGTGACTGGTGGGGAGGGCCAGAGGTGTTTGTGTGTGTGTAGAGAGAGCACTACAGTTATTGACTGAGACATGAGGGAGAGGAGCCAGAGAGATATCTATTGGGTGAAATACCACAGTGTGCAATCTCAGTAAGATTTGTGACCTGTTGCCACAAGAAAAGGGCAACCAGTGAAGAACACAATTGTAAATACAACCTTTATGTTTATTTACAAATACACCTATTTGCACATAATTACAACACTGTATATTTGAAATGTCTTTATTCTTTTGGAAGTGTAATGTTACATTTTTTATTGTTTATTTGCCAATAAAAACATGTAACCTCTACTACTTAACTAGGCAAGTCAGTTAAAGAACAAATTCTTATTTACAATGACGGCCTACCCTGGATGACGCTGGGCCAATTGTGCGCCATCCTATGGGATACCCAATCACAGCCGGGTTGTGATACAGCCTGGATTCAAACCAGGGACTGTAGTGACACCTCTTGCGCTGAGATGCAGTGCCTTAGACCGCTGCGCCACTTGGGAGCCAAGTGTTTATTATCTATTTCACTTGCTTTGGCAATGTAAACATATGTTTCCCATGCCAATAAAGCCCCTTAAATTGAATTGAGAGAGAGAGCAGCACGCGTGCACGGTTGTGACAACTTTTTACTAGTTGTAGGTGGGCTAAAAAGATTGTCATTATGGAGACACCTATTTCCAACCCTTTTTCCATAAAACATAACAATAATACGCTAGAACTAAATAAATAATTGAGACAAAGCACTGGAAAATTACTTTTGGTGCACTAGAGTGAATGACATAAATTCACTCAGAGGTGGTTTAAACTGCATTCTAATGTTGACTGCTAAAAGAAAATGGTATCTAGCAAAGGGCTTTATGCATGGTCAGTTCTTGGGTCTTGGGGTCAGCCCGAGAGGAAATTTGAAATGGAAGTTATGGAACTCCCTCGCGTTCTCTCGCCTCAGTAAAAGACCCAGATGCAGACAGTTCGAATAATGGACTTTATTATATAAACAGGGGGCAGGCAAAGGACAGGGGTCGGTAGTCCGTAAGGGCAGAGTCCGTAAGGTACAGAGTGGCAGACAGGCTCAGGGTCAGGCAGAGGTCCGTAATCCAGGGCAGTGGCAAAATTTACAGAACGGCAGGCAGGCTCAGGGTCAGGGCAGACAGAATGATCAAAACCGGGAAAACAAGAAAACAGGCTCAAGGAAACAGAAGTACGAAAAACACGCTGGTAGGCTTGACAAGACAAGAAGAACTGGCAAAAGACAAACAGAACACAGGGGACAATGGGGAAGATGGGTGACACCTGGAGAGGGATGGAGACAAGCACAAAGACAAGTGAAACAGATCAGGGTGTGACACACGTGGTTGTTTTTATGTGGAACAATATCCCTGGAGTCATTGCAAATCAATTTGTGCCACTTGTGTAGCCTACCGAGACCTGGCAAACCAATTTAATAAATAGCCTATTACTTCAGTTTGCTGTTGTAGCCTTGTGTTATAATGAACACATTAGATTGACGGTAACAATAGTCAGATTAGGCTACAGGTCAAACTATTTGTTGACAAGCATATTCACTTCTATTATTCATATTTAATTCAGTGATTTAAATTATGACACCATCCTCAGTAGCCTATTCCAGCAGGCTATTGGGAAACACAAGCACTTCTTATTACAAAATAGCCTTGCTATTCATTCATAAATTAGTCTGCTACTTTGAACTACAGGCTACTGTAGACTATCTGAAATTAGATGTAGGTCTGTCAGAGGCTATAGGCTACCTGCCTTTAGCTAAGCAAATTATGGCAAAGTGTAATTACAATCATAAACCCAGATTTTAGTCTGTAGCCTATGCCTATTAAAATGACAAGTCAATCTCGCAAATGGGCCATTTATACAGTTTGTAGTCTTAACATATGGCACATAATAACGGCACAATTGCCAGAAAATAACATTAGATTTTTTAATCTTCATCCAAGTGTTTCTTCCTCAGAGATTTCGAGATCCTCTGTCCAACTTTCATCACTCAAACTCTCCTTTGGGATTTATGTATAGTTATGCACATGCGCAAAGGGGATTAATTTAGATTTATAAACCTTGTTCGAGCCCTGAATGCTGATTGTCTGAAAGCCGTGATATATCAGACCATATACCACGGGTATGAAAAAATATGACTTTTTACTGTTCTAATTACAGTGCTAACCAGTTTATAGCAATAAGGCATCACAGGAGTTTGTGGTATATGGCCAATATACCACGGCTAACGGCTGTATCCAGGCACTCCACGTTTTGTCGTGCATAAAAACAGCCCTTAGCCGTGGTATATTGGTCATATACAGTGGGGAGAACAAGTAGTTGATACACTGCCGATTTTGCAGATTTTCCTACTTACAAAGCATGTAGAGGTCTGTAATTTATATCATAGCTACACTTCAACTGTGAGAGATGGAATCTAAAACAAAAATCCAGAAAATCACATTGTATGATTTTTAAGTAATTAATTTGCATTTTATTGCATGAAATAAGTATTTGATACATCAGAAAAGCAGAACTTAATATTTGGTACAGAAATCTTTGTTTGCAATTACAGAGATCATATGTTTCCTGTAGTTCTTGACCAGGTTTGCACACAATGCAGCAGGGATTTTGGACCACTCCTCCATTCAGACCTTCAGGTTTCGGGGCTGTCGCTGGGCAATACGGACTTTCAGCTCCCTCCAAAGATTTTCTATTGGGTTCAGGTCTGGAGACTGGCTAGGCCACTCCAGGACCTTGAGATATTTCTTACGGAGCCACTCCTTAGTTGCCCTAGCTGTGTGTTTTGGGTCGTTGTCATGCTGGAAGAACCAGCCACGACCCATCTTCAATGCTCTTACTGAGGGAAGGAGGTTGTTGGCCAAGATCTCGCAATACATGGCCCCATCCATCCTCCCCTCAATACGGTGCAGTCGTCCTGTCCCCTTTTCAGAAAAGCATCCCCAAAGCATGATGTTTCCACCTCCATGCTTCACGGTTGGGATGGTGCTCTTGGGGTTGTACTCATCCTTCTTCTTCCTCCAAACACAGCGAGTGGAGTTTAGACCAAAAAGCTCTATTTTTGTCTCATCAGACCACATGACCTTCTCCCATTCCTCCTCTGCATCATCCAGATGGTCATTGGCAAACTTCAGACGGGCCTGGACATGCGCTGGCTTGACCAGGGGGACCTTGCGTGCGCTGCAGGAATGGTTTTCCTTGAGACTGTGGTCCCAGCTCTCTTCAGGTCATTGACCAGGTCCTGCCGTGTAGTTCTGGGCTGATCCCTCACCTTCCTCATGATCATTGATGCCCCACGAGGTGAGATATTGCATGGCGCCCCAGACCGAGGGTGATTGACCATCATCTTGAACTTCTTCCATTTTCTAATAATTGCGCCAACAGTTGTTGCCTTCTCACCAAGCTGCTTGCCTATTGTCCTGTAGCCCATCCCAGCCTATTCAAATTGCTATCGTTAAAATACAATTGTGTTCGTTGTCCGTAGTTTATGCCTGACCGTATCATAACCCCACTGCCACCATGGGGTACTCTGTTCACAAAGTTGACATCAGCAAACCGCTCGACCATACAACGCCATACACGTGGTCTGCGATTGTGAGGCCAGTTGGACGTATTGCCAAATAAAATAAAAAACAACATTGGAGGCAGGTTATGTTAGAGAAATTAACATTACAATCTCTGACAACAGCTCTGGTTGATATTCCTGCAGTCAGCATGCCAATTGCATGCTCCCTCAAAACTTGAGACATCTAGTATTGTGTTGTGTGACAGAACTGCACATTTTACAGTGGCCTTTTATTGTCCCCAGCACAAGTTTCACCTGTGTAATGATCATGTTGTTTAATCAGCTTTTTGATATGCCACACCTTTCAGGCGGATGGATTATCTTGGAAAGGAAAAATGCTCAATAACAGGGACATAAACACATTTGTGCACAAAATTTGAGAGAATTTAGTGTGTATGGAACATTTCTGGGATCTTTTATTTCAGCTCACGAAACATGGGACCAACACTTGACCTGTTGCGTTTATATTTTTGTTCAGTGTATATAGCCTCCCAATATTGTACAATCTGTGTGTTGATTCAGTGGCCTGGCCTATTTTTGTTTGAATTCAAGACCAGATCTCTGTTTGTCAGTGTCAGAGTGTCATTTTGGTCATTTGTGTGGTATTACAAAAGATTCAGCTAATGTTTCCTGTCATGTAAGTGAAATAGAATTGAATGAAATGAAAGAGCTATAAAAAAACAAAGCCTCTGAGCCTATGATTTTTTTCAACCGGCTCTGGTCGCACTCCTCAGAACGTCCTTAATTGGCTGGTAGGGAAGAGTGGGGGAAATAATCTGAAGTTGCATGCTCACTATACATTAGGAGGGATAGTGAAAATGGTTTGAATTTGTGATAATTGTGGCTTTCTATTTGCCCTCAGCATTCATTGTTTTCACCATTCTGACAGTCGAAAGCAGCTTTTTTTAAAGTATGGGTGGCAGACATATTAAAACAATATTATATTAGGAACTCAGTTGGGGTCTTAAATGACTGCTGAAAGTTAGAATATATAACATATGCCATTTAGCAGATGCTTCCATCCAAAGCGACTTATGTGCATACATTTTATGTATGAGTGGTCCACGGGAATCAAACCCACTACCCTGGTGTTACAAGCACCAGGCTCCAACAACTGAGCTACAAAACATCACACATTTCACAAGGTGAAATTTTGAGATTTGGTTGTGCATCAGCAGTTTTTCTCCTGTTATGTCAGTCACTCAATAAGCCATGTCAGCTACAATTTTTAGATTGGTAAATGAGTCTAGCCAACTATAAAACTTGTAGTTATCATGGACGAATACTGACCGGGAAAGCAGGGCACGTGGCCAGGGGCCATGACCTAAAGGGGGCCCACATTGATTTTGTTAGTCACTCTCATTCAGATATCCTATTATCATGGCATAAGTCATGGCAAAATGTGTAGCATTGCAGGAAATTAGCTTTAAAACTGCAATTTTCTCATCTCTGCCCTATGGAAAAAGTAATAAATTGCATGAAATTTGAAAAAAAAGCTAACATTTCTCTTCAACCCATGGCAAAATGTGTAGACTTGCAGAAAACTTGCTTTAAAACTGCAGCATTTTCTCTCCCCGTGGCAAAATGTGTAGAATTGCAGGAAATGTACTTCTCTCTCCACAGTTAAGAGAGGGGCCACTAAAATGTTTTGCCTGCCAACCAAATCTTGCTTAGGACCTATTAACATATTTATACGTATTTTAGTACGAGTATTTTGTCATTTGAATTACACTGGGCTGAACTAAACTTCAATGTACACTGCTCAAAAAAATAAAGGGAACACTAAAATAACACATCCTAAATCTGAATGAATGAAATATTCTTCTTAAATACTTTTTTCTTTACATAGTTGAATGTGCTGACAACAAAATCACACAAAAATGATCAATGGAAATCAAATTCATCAACCCATGGAGGTCTCAAAACATTCAAAATTTGATGTCACACTCAACTTTGATGTAATGTCCTTAAAACAAGTCTAAATGAGGCTCAGTAGTGTGTGTGGCCTCCACGTGCCTGTATGACATCCCTACAACGCCTGGGCATGCTCCTGATGAGGTGGCGGATGGTCTCCTGAGGGATCTCCTCCCAGACCTGGACTAAAGCATCCGCCAACTCCTGGACGGTCTGTGGTGTAACGTGGCATTGGTGGATGGAGCGAGACATGATGTCCCAGATGTGCTCAATTGGATTAAGGTCTGGGGAACGGTCGGGCCAGTCCATAGCATCAATGCCTTCCTCTTGCAGGAACTGCTGACACACTCCAGCCACATGAGGTCTAGCATTGTCTTGCATTAAGAGGAACCCAGGGCCAACCGCACCAGCATATGGTCTCACAAGGGGTCTGAGGATCTCATCTCGGTACCTAATGGCAGTCAGGCTACCTCTGGCGAGCACATGAAATGCCACCCCACACCATGACTGACCCACCGCCAAACCGGTCATGCTGGAGGATGTTGCAGGCAGCAGAACGTTCTCCACGGCGTCTCCAGACTCTGTCACGTCTGTCACATGTGCTCAGTGTGAACCTGCTTTCATCTGTGAAAAGCACAGGGCGCCAGTGGTGAATTTGCCAATCTTGGTGTTCTCTGGCAAATGCCAAACGTCCTGCACGGTGTTGGGCTGTAAAGCACAACCCCCACCTGTGGATGTCAGGCCCTCATACCACCCTCATGGAGTCTGTTTCTGACCGTTTGAGCAGACACATGCACATTTGTGTTCTGTAGGAGGTCATTTTGCAGGGCAGTGCTCCTCCTGCTCCTCCTTGCACAAAGGCGGAGGTAGCGGTCCTGCTGCTGGGTTGTTGCCCTCCTACGGCCTCCTCCACGTCTCCTGATGTACTGGCCTGTCTCCTGGTAGGGCATCCATGCTCTGGACACTACGCTGACAGACACAGCAAACCTTCTTGCCACAGCTCGCATTGATGTGCCATCCTGGATGAGCTGCACTACCTGAGCCACTTGTGTGGGTTGTAGACTCCGTCTCATGCTACCACTAGAGTGAAAGCACCGCCAGCATTCAAAAGTGACCAAAACATCAGCCAGGAAGCATAGGAACTGAGAAGTGGTCTGTGGTCACCACCTGCAGAACCACTCCTTTATTGGGGGTGTCTTGCTAATTGCCTATAATTTCCACCTGCTGTCTATTCCATTTGCACAACAGCATGTGAAAGCTTGCTGAGCAACAGCATGTTATTGTCAATCAGTGTTGCTTCCTAAGTGGACAGTTTGATTTCACAGAAGTGTGATTGACTTGGAGTTACATTGTGTTGTTTAAGTGTTCCCTTTATTTTTTTGAGCAGTGTATTTAGTATTTTCAAAATTCTACAATTTATATTTTCTAGACACAAAATACTTTCCCATACCAATTTTTTAGAGCGGTTTACATTTTGTGCCACCCTGCATTGGTATCAGAAGTCGGAAAGCACGATGGTGTGATAAGAGCATCTGTTAAATGAACTCATTATATTTGTAAAATGTTTGATAAATTCTTTGAAAGAAAATGTACTTAATACAATTGTGAAATGTTGTTGTCTCATGTAGCCATCTTAAGATGAATGCAATTGTAAGTTGCTCTGGATAAAAGTGTCTGCTAAATTACTAAAATGTAAATGTAAATGTAAAAATGAACAATCACAAAACAAAGCATGCTGAGTATTATGACGATGAGCGCCGCCCTCGAAACAAGGGCAATAATAATACCCAGTGTGCTTTGTCGTTCATTTTGGGATATTCATTTTCACCTACACTGTATACATTTACATGTTGGTCATTTAGCAGACACTCTTATCCAGAGTGACTTGGTCAACTCAGGTAGATAAACAATAATCACAGTCATAGCAAGAAAAAGGGTTTTGTAACCATTACTGAAAATGTTGCTGTTCGGGTTGGCTAGTTGCAAAATCATTCCTGTTTATTTTGATACATTGATCTGTATGGTATTTTGTATCTTTATTTTGACATTTTTGCCCTTCCATAGCCAAGTTTTTTTAGTTTATTGTTTGAACAGTTGCTGAGATTATATTTGGTTATCAATGCAAAGTATGATGTTTATTCATTTCCAAGTTGAACAAAGACAACAATCTTGAAGTTGAAGTGATTCAGATATTTTGGCACAGTGAATCACTACCCAAACATGACACAACTGGTTTCAAGTGGCCAAGAGACATCATGTGAATCAGACAGGGGATATGTTTACATAAATGGATAGGTAGACACTTTTGCTTTCTCCTCATATCAACATAATTTCTGTAAGATTAAAAATTATGCCTGTAAAATAAAAAATTACGTTGCACAAGCCTTGCGCTTATAAAATGGCTGTGCTCCTTTGGAAATTTGGGCATGTTTAGAGCGACACCATTAGGTAAAATATATAAACTCAGCAAAAAATAAATACCTGTTCATGAGGGTTGCCTAAACACACAAATGATATTTCAGAAAGATGTGACCTTTTTAACCCTTTGAAACAGCCCCTGTTTAAGGCACTTCCGGTTGTCACAGGAAGCTGAAAGTAAACGCATATCCTCATTGGAGTTGACAACTACTAGTCAGGCTTCATTCCGGGCCTACTTTTTGCACGGTCGTTGCGGTCAGACCGAGCGAGCTACGGTCAAGTGTGGCACCTCGTTGGACACGGCACGCACGGCCTAGGGACTACAGTGATGCCATTTTCCAACACTTTCAGTGTTGATTTCAGCCTGTCCATTTGGTGATGGTTCATCACTGTTTAAACTTATTGGAAATGGACAAAAGTTAGCCATCAAGTCAGCGTCCATCAGTCAATAAGATATCATTCTGATTCCAAACTGATACATACTGACAGCAAACCCACTTTGTCCAACTCGTTTAGAAGCCAACTAACACATATTTCAGAGCTGGCCCAAACTTCACATAGCCTTCTGTTAAAAACATACAACATTTAAAACACGTAGTTATGTTCTAGCTGCAAACCTCGCTGCGGCGACCCCAAATCCCGAGTTTCGACTCAGTAGGTCATTCGAAGCCCGAGCAGTGACCTTAATTGGTGCTGAAATTTCACTTTTTCCGGGCGTTGTTGCGGGATCCCTGAAAGAGCAATCGGACAGAAATTTTTGGGTCCGTCTCTTGGGGGGGACTGCAAGAAAATAGTGGAATGTAAAAGGTTATTAACCGGTGCATATGCTTTTAAAATAACAGTTCTGTTCTGGAACAGTGTAGATCACGTTAGTTCCCAGCTCTGATTCTGTGCTTTAAAAAAATACATTTACCCATTTTCATTTCGGGTCCCTGAACTGGTTCCAACCCTTGGTTTGTAGAACTTATAGTTTTAAAACCGAAATGTACTTTACGAGGGTAGTATACAATATTATGTGTATTTTATAAAGTTGAACAGGTTAACATGCACCTGCCTGCTCCATACTCTGGCGACTTCTGTCAATTACTCCGACGACTGTCTATTAAATAGGCTTCTATCATAGAAGTCAATACAGCCTTGGCTTGAAGAGGCTGTTGGTCTACATTGTGCACCAAATTCATTGATTTATCTGAAAAATCTTGAAGAAAGTCCCAAGCATGCGACATACCACTTAGTATCATTAGTTGAAATCTAAGGGTTTAAGTAATTCAATTTTACCAACAACACGCACGTCACACTGTGCATTCCAACCATTACTAAAATATTTAACATTTGGAATGCGGACAATTAATATGGAAGCCCCCACAGACCTGAATCATTTAGACTGAATGGACCAATTATATACCGGCATAACCAAATAAAGCTAATTTAATCCTATTTCCCCACTATCCGGATTTGAGGGAAAAAAACAACATATTGTGACATTCATAGAGAAATGAAACAGGTCAGAAGGACAACATATAGGCTAGTTAGCCAATAAAGGGGTTCTGATATGGTTAATGTTTTTGCCACACATAATAACCTACAATTAACTTCTTAAAAATAAACGTTTGAGTTGGAACCAAATACGTTTTTTCAGAGGGATGCCATAGGCCAGGGGTTCTCCAACCTCTCCTTGGGGAGTCCCAGCCATTCCATGTATTTGAACTATTCCACAGCTAGCGCAACTGATTCAAATTGTCAACGTATCATCAAACCCTTGACTAAGTGAATCAGGTGAGTTAGTTCAGGGCTGCAACAAAATTGTGAAACATCTGGGGGTCCCCGAGGACAGGTTTGAGAACCACTGTTGTGGCCCTCCAGGACTGGAATTGAATAGCCCTGCTATAGGGTGTTGAGCCTTATTTGCATATTTCCCTGGTTGCCTTTCGAGTGAAGTTTAGAGTGACCAGTACCACCCGTATACTTAGATCGACATTGTATTTGTCCCATTATGCCGTCTCTGAGAGCACGGGCAGCTTCATTGAAGCCATCTCCATTTTTAAGTACATTTTCTTCTTCTACTACTTCAATGACTTGCCAGACAAACTGAAAGGGTGTATACGACCACTTGGAGTGTGTTGTTTGACAGAATGGAGCCATGGTTGGCGATTTACTGCCACCTGCAGTTACGCAATGTTTGCTCACAAGTATTAATTCATTGGCTGATCCTCCTGGTGACCTGGATGAATTATGCAATTCTTCCTTAACCCAAAGGAAGTCCCACCCAGTTGACTATTTCAAAATGGTGAAAGTGCTCAATGGCACTGCCCATGCTAAAATGGGCTTTTGAGCACTAGAGTCCTCTATCCATCTCTATGGTACCACCCATGACTGTGTTTGCTTGTGACAGAGACATCATTGTTGCAGTCACCATATTAATTATAATGACTTTCACCAAGTGAGATTCAAAATGAATGTTGTCATTAAAAACACATTTGAGAAAATACATATTTAATAAACTCGTAGTTCACAGGCCACATTAGGCCTGCAAGTCATATCATGCTGGATAGCAATGTGATGTGTAATTCCTCTTGGAACCCAGCCAGAGTAGGGATATCCAACATTTAGCATTTTCATTCACCCGCAACCTGCATTCAGAATGACTGCCAGGGTTGGGAAGTTAAGGACATTAGACTAAATAATCTAAACTGGAACAACCATTTCAGTTGCAGGTGCACTAAGACCAAGTAACAGATGTGTTGAGTTTAGAAAAATGTATGTTATTTATATTTGAGTAGCATAAGATTAATTCATTAATCAATGTACATGCAAAAACCTAGATATTCTACAAATCAACCTGCAATAGAACATGCTGGAAAATATGATATGGACTTGGTTTTGGCTCAACTCTGGTTATGAACACAAACACTGCCCACTGGGCACAGATGTCAATTTGATGTCCCATGTTGGTTTAATGTAAATTCATTGAAAATATGTTGAAACAAAGTTGATTCAACCAGTGTGCCCAGTGGATGGGGTTCTTTTACACCACTGAGTGTTAATTTAACTCCTGAATCAACACTAGTTAACACTGGCCAATTTGCTGCCTGCTATGAAAGGGACGCACACATCTGCATTTCAAGAACCTTTAAGAATTCTGAAGAACCGCAGATACCACGTCAAGAACCAAGCACTTAACTCACTTAAATAGGGCAAGAGTTGAGAAAGAACCATTTAAGAACCTTCATTTTTTTCAGTGTAGGTAAAGATTGAGTACACACCTCATCAACTCACAATACATTTTGTTACCAAAGAGATTAACTTTAGGGACACAAACAGGTTTAAGATTTTTAAACCTGGGCCTCCCGAGTGGCACAGCGGTCTAGAGGCGTCACTACAGACCAGGGTTCGATCCCAGGCTGTGTCGCAGCCGGCCGCGAACGGGACACCCATGAGGTGGTGCACAATTGGCCTAGCGGTGTCTGGGCTTGGGGAGGGTTTGGACAGCCGGGATGTCCTTGTCCCATCGTGCTCTTGCATCTCTTTGTGGTGGGCTGGGTGCATGCACGCTGTCTCGTGTCACCAGTTGTAGCGTTTCCTCAGGCAGATTGGTGCGTCTGGCTCCCGAGTTAAGCGAGCAGTGTGTCAAGAAGCAGTGCGGCTTGGAAGGGTCGTGTTACGGAGGATGCATGGCTCTCGACCTTCGCCTCTCTCGAGTCCGAACAGGAGTTGTAGCGATGGGACAAGAAAAAGGGGTAAAAGCCCCCCCCCCCCCCAAAAAGGTTGTTAAGCCAGTGTGTGTGTGTTTTGGGGGGTATACAATCATAATTGTCATGCTCATCAATTTGTTCAATGTTTTAGAAGTTTATTTCCACAATTATTTTAAAAGAAATTTGGCCATCAGTCCCTTACTCAACATTAGGGGCATGGCGCCTCTGTGTAAAATGAATGACCAGAAATAAGTCTACACTAAATGTTATATTTGAAATATTGATGTGTGACGTATTGTTCCTGTCAACTAGATTGTATAAATAAATGAAATAAAATACCCCATACAGATATAGATGTGATGCCCTGCCGAGGGTGAAAGTTTTCACATATCTTTCAAATAGACTGTAAATAATGGATATTTTATACACATTTATTGAGAATCTGTTTAAACAGCACTCCATTTCTTGATCAACTTTGTTTCACCATTATTCTCTGCAGTCTGTGTTGCCCATAGAATAAGAATAATTCATGATTCTTCATTCTATGGCACTGGCTTCAGGTCGGCCTTTGTCGTGTTTGCCTCTGTGATGAGTGAGTCAAACCACAAACTCATTCTCACCTGGTTACTGCTCGTAAATAACAGGAACTAGTCCTGCAGCCGATGGGTGGATTAAATTAGGAGAGATTTACAACGTATCACATGCTTTGGATTCACCTTCTGCTAACACTAGCATAACTGCACGCTATATGATGTAGTCGATTGCTTGTGGTTGACTGTTCTGCAGACAAATACAAAAATATGCACATACTGTAAAAAGCCCTTTTCAAACGAGGTGATCGAAAGGATGGAGTGGGTCTTTAATGGACCTCTTGGCATCATCTACTAGCACTGTTACAGAACAGTGACTGGTAATTCTTTGCCGATGGCAGTCTGAATGGGGTAAGAGGACACTCATTTGACAACAGGTGCTGTGGTAAGAGAACACTTACCTAACGACTGGTCCAGGTGCCATGGCAATGGCACGTACCCGACTGACCTGAAGAACCATGTAACGTTATAATGGGGACAACTATTAATACCCCTTTGCGCTCTCCAGGTTGTTCCATACTAAGAAAAGGAGACTGAGGTCTTAACCCTTTTTTCCCTTATCTTTATCGCTTATTTTAGGTATTTTTTATATTCCCTCTAAAGGGCATCTGCATTGTAGCTGTATATTAATTTGATCTCCTACTGCTTAGTTTTATTTTCTTCAGTCTGCTTACTGTATTGGGATATCTGCCATTTTCAATCTGTATTATCCTGAAACTTTTGGAACTCGTTCAATAAAGCAACCTAAAAAATAGCAGGAGCTAAGCTGTAGGGCATTTCCTAATTAGTGTTAAAGTGAGAGAGCCTCCAGAGGAGATTTCACACTATCTGGTGGCATTCCCCTGCTTCCTGTGTGTCAGAGGACTCATTCAGCTCTGGCTGCAGTGGGCAGCACCCTGCATGAATGGCACTACTCTAGTCATAAGTGGATAACCAGTTATGTGCATCGCATGATACACATTTAACAGCACACAGCAACCTAGCCCGTGTCCGTCGTTAATGCCTCATTCACTTCTAATTAGTGGGGAGAAATCACCTCCTATACAAGCTTCATCATGATGCCTCTATCTATGAAAAGCTAAAGAACTTAGAACAAATCTCAGAGTATATAGTATGTTCTCTAAAATGCTTATGTTAGAGGGTTTTTTCCATCCATGTGACCTGACGAAGACAAACTCTGGGACCTAGTTATAGGCTATAGGGCTCAGAGTTTTCCCTGGTCAGGTGAAGTGTTCAGGACAAACTCCTAACCTATAAAGTAAAAAGAGTAATGGACCAACTATTGATCCTTGGGGGACACCAATCATTAGATTCTGATACAGATTCTGTGTAATACATGTCACAATTCTTCTCTCTGTGCTGTTATATTCCATACAGATAGACAGAGGGTGATTTTTTCCACACATCTTTATTAAATAGACTTTTAAAGAATGTAATGTACATTTTAGACAGCTTGTTTTATATAGTAGTATTAAAGGCTTAAATGAGACTTTGGTCAAACAGCACTCAAAATCTTTTATATTAGTACTCTGATTTCTTTACATGAACACTGCAATCAAACCAGGACACCTCTCTTCACGGAAGGCCCTTCACAAACCAAAGTGACAAGTAGACTTAAGAAACTAGCGATAATAACAAAAATCAGCACTGAATTGATAGTAGAAATTGATGAAAATATAAGACTGTCAGAATCTCATTCAGTGCCAACAAGGAGAATAAAACAAATTCTCACTAGGTTGTTTAGTGTGCTCCCAATGTATGACATAAGCAATACCAACACTTTTACATGTGGTGACGTCTTCAGTGTGACTCTTTCTTGGCTTTCCTCATCAACTGCTACATGGGTGTACACCCCCCTCATAGTGCTCAAGTACATACCAGTGCTCACAAGAACCATCTACAGGGGACATACACACAGTACAAACAGGTAAATACACTTCAGGAGCCTGAGGACAAGACATCACAAATACATAACCTCAAACAGACGCCTCATTCTTAAAGCTTCCTAGAATGTTCAGATACCTTCAAGTCCGAATATAAGAACATTTAAACATATATAGTATATATGCACACAAACTCATATAAAAGTGTTTGAAAGCCAACACTCCTGGCTTTAGCAAAATACCCATGCTGTGCAAATGGATTTTGGGTTGAGTTGTCTTTTGACAAACATATATAATTGTCTCATTTGTCATTGGTCATTGGTCTAAAAAAAAATCATAAAGGTGATCACAACTCTATTCCACCATTATTATATATATATAAAAAATTATAATAATTCCATCTCCCTCAGACATTATGTACACATAAAACAAATGTGTGGTTGCATATTGGAAAGTATTCATATTGCACCTCGTACAAAAATAAGATATTAATTATTGTTTGCCCACCAGGTTTCAAACACAAAACAACAGGAAAGCATCCTTCAACACAAGTGTCCCAGTGCTCTCATGAGTCCTATTGTGCAATTGTCTGAGACTTCAAATTCACCAAATACATCAAGGCCATGGGAGAGCAGAACCGTGTCACCCATTCCAAGAGGTGAGGAAGATGGACAAGGCATTAAGGTTACCACGACAACCTAAGGCATATTCACTTTAGTAATTTTTACGACCTAAACTTACATAACTGGTTCCTTCTTCTTAAGTTCAAGGGCACTCTGGCACACCCCATATATTCCCCATCCACCCACTCAAACTCATGTGCACTATGCACAGTACATACTCAGTACATTACATGCATACACCCCATCTCCTAATGTGTACTAACTTCATAACTTAGTGTTGATTAAAGGGGAAATCTGCAGTTGCTACATCCATTTTTGGACTCCTATATTAATGATATAAACCCATTGATTTCTGAAGAATATGACTTATAAATATACCTCATGAGCTTAGTTCAACTGTCGTACCCCATCAGAACCCAAAATATCAGTTTGTTTTACTCCAATGTTTGTAAACAATGTAAATGTAAACAAACACTGTATAGCCACAAAACATGGTTAAAACTATATATTTGATATCATGGATGGTCAGTCCATGAATCCATATTTCTGTCTATGAATTTAAGAGAGGTTACATTTCTCCAGGCCCATAGCTGCAGTAAAGAGGTCAATGGAATGCAGATGGTGGGGGATGCTGGATTGGCGCAAATCCAATCAATCAATCTGATCTAGCAAAGTGGATATTTGTCAAATCCGTCATGATTTATGTATTGTAACAGGCCCACAATGTGCTTACTAAAGTGCCACTTGGATATATTAGTTGACAGCCATACAAGCATTATACTCCGATTTGTACCTAAACATAGTGTGAAATACACATATAAACAATAGCTTAAATGTAGACTAATTATGATTGAGGCAATGAGGGGATTTGGGATCTTTCCTCCACGCGTTTCAGTGGCATTTCTATTGTTTTGGTCAAGCTTGATTGACCTCTTTACCGCATGTATCCCTCAGCTTTTTACCAAAACAGAGTCGGGGTGGCAGCTTTGATATTGTTTAAAATGCAGATTGGCACTTTAAGGCATTCTGCACACATTCACACATAAATCCCTTCATACACATAAAGCCCATAGTAGTGTCAGGGACACTACTACTGTACATATAAACTTTGGCATACTCCTGTACCCTTCGTAGATTGTCAGAAAAAGAAGTTCTTAGACACTAAGGTCGGCCTCTCCTTTGTGTGAGTGGTCCTGGGTTAGGGTTAGGTTCCTGGGAGGTGGTGGGTGGTGGTTGTTTCCACAACGTTCCTCCTCAGGCTGGCTGCTGGGGGTTAACGTTCATGTGAGGGGGGTGGCCCAGGAGCCCAATCCTCTGCTTCTGTTTCCTCTGCTCTGTCATCTGCCAAGGGGGTTGGGGGTAGGAGGTGTGACAAGGGTTATGAACTCTGGGAACCCACCCCACCCATCACAGCCAACCCCAACTCCACAAAACTTTCTCCAATAAGTTTTAATAAGGTTTAATAAGCAATAGTAACCTATCCAGTCATCTCAGATCTACATGAATGCCAAGCCAATTAGCTGTGCAGATGAGACTCACCTGCTCCTTGAGTTCCGTGAGCTGTCCAGACAGGTTACACACCAGCCTCATGGCCGACTCCAGCTTCTCCTGCAGGTTCCTGATCTCGTTCTGCTCGCCCTCCGCATCACTGCTCACCAGCGACATTGCACGCATCCGCGGGAACCAGTCCAGGTTGTGCTCCTGTAAATAAGAATTTGCTCTTAGTTGCACAACTGAATGCATTCAAATGACATGGGTCTTCCATGTTTAACCCAACGCCTCTGAAGCATAAAAATGCGTTGAAGGCATTGAAACATAAGAGAAAGGCTGAGGGTTAGCAACAGAATCCTCCGTGGAACTGTATTTGTGTTCTACACTTTGATTTGAATAGGACACCAAACTGAACCGTACGGTATGACGACCAAAAATAATGTACACCGAACAGTAAAACCTGTGACTCTCTAAGAGCGGACTACTGGCATCTCAGGTCTATCATAAAGGAATACAATAATTTACCCCATTCCCTTTCAAGTGTTTTCATTGTCACAGCTTAATCTGTTTTGGGGTTTGACAACAGTTCATGTTAAGTCTTGTCCCTCTGCATTTCTGTTTGTCTCATCCTGTGAGATCACAATGTGTGTGAGAGGGTGGCAGGTAGCCTAGCGGTTAAGAGTGTTGGGCTAGTAACCGAAAGGTCGCTGGTTTGAATCCCTGAGCCGACTAGGTGAAAAATCTGCCAATGTGCCAGTGAGCAAGGCACTTAACCCTAAATAGCTCCTGTAAGTCGCTCTGGATAAGAGCGTCTGCTAAGTGACTAAAATGTAAATGTGTGTCTATCATCTAGTGTGTTTGTGTCATTCAGTCACTCAGTGTCATTCAGTGTGTACGTGCCATCTCTGTCAGTTGAGGGCGGAAGGGCAAATAGCTACGTTGAGGCGTGTGTGTATGTGTCACGTTCTTCTCTCGGACTCAGTACACACTACATACACAACTACGTACACACAAGGTCAACAGAGGAGGCATTTAGGTGCTGAAAGGAGAGTCAAGAGAATAAATATGCAGGCGGCCAAGGTCAGCAGCTAGTCAAGGGATTTACCTGAACAAACAACAACTCTATATAACAACTCTATATATCACAACTATAATACAGTATACCCTAACCATGCAAACTTCAGTCTACCCCCAGGACAGGATGCATGTTGTAGTGTACCCTATGCACTCATGTAAGTGGGGCAGCCTGGTTATATGCTGTATCAAATGACCTGTTAGACATTGTGGTTTGAGTCCAGAGCCAGCAAAGGCCTGGTGTGTGTTTGTGTGTCTGTCACCTTGATCATCTCTGCGACGTAGCTCTCGGGGCCGGTGTACTCTGTGGAGTCCTTCACCTTGACCAGCACTATGAAGAACAGGTAGTGCCACATGTTGTGCTCCTCCTTGATGTGCTCCTCAAATGTCACCGTCTTGTTGTCAAACTTGTCTCTCTCCAGACCTGTGAGGAAACAAAACATGCACGCACATACACACACACTTAGGAATGCTGTCAATTAGGTCAATATGACAGAGGACCTGGTGAATGCTAGGGGTATTATTAATAAGGGTTCTAGGATAAACTAGGGGTTTGTTGTAACGTTAATGGGTTACAGAGTTAATGTTTACAGTAAATTCATTGAGCTGTATCTACAGATATTTTCTTTAGTTATTTACATATGTAATTGTATTAGAATTCGTGTGTTGGCGATTGAGAGAACTATATACATATTTTGTTGTATTGGTTAGTATTGGATTACGCTTTGACTGCAAGCTCCAGAATGCCTTGTGACAGGAAGTAGAAAGAGAAAGCGCCAGTTATGTACAAGTGATTATCCTGACTTTCGCTAGCAACTTTCTTTTGTTTTGTAGAATCTAAAAGTTGTTAACGTTAACATTTAACAAGTAGTATTACTAAAAGAAGCTTTCATTTCAAACCCGACGTCCCGAGTTATTACTTTGAAGATAGTTATTCTATAGGGTTCGGGTTACGATAAAGATCGTAAATCAATTCATCGAGGGTAAGCCATTGTCGTCTTTCCAAGAAAAGGAAAATGTGACTTCCTGAAAGCAGAGGAGCACTTTCAATCCTGTGATATAGTGTTGTGTTTAACAAGCATCTGGCAGAAGCATTTTGACCTTTCCTGTGAACAAAGAACCCTCTCTCAGTCTGATGACTAAACAACATTAGTCTTCCTGGACAGACTGGCCATATTCCCAGAATCTCCAAAATATGAAAATGATCATGTGAATTTAGGGAATCCGTGGGAAAGTGTTGTCATTTTAGATTTGATCTAACTAGGCCAAAATCCTCTGACACCTGTTTAGGTCCTGCTACTACAGTAGGTGTATTGTCATTGAAATCATGAATAGGGATTCTATTCATGGACATACTGTATACTGGAAGAGGATTAAAGGGCAAGTCTGACTGTTACTTCAGCGGCTGAGAGGAGGACCAGGTCAATGGCTTGAGCAACCACCTCGCGCACTGTGATGGGATACCATCTTTCTAATCTCTCTCCAGTCTGTTCTTTGTCTCCGTTCCCCCCAGGAAACCATGGCGATGGTGAACCCCTCTGGTCAGGCCTCATCTAACGCGTGTGAGTCATAGACCAGCTCCACATACATACAGCTCAGAAACAGACGAAAACTGATCCAAGGTTACTGTGTGAGAACTGTCCCTGGACTAATTATATCTGCTGCCCACTGGACCCCACTACTTGACTGCCTAAGAGAGAATAAATGTGTGATGGGCAGGCAGGAATCCTCCATGACTCAGTCTTCTAGAGAAAGAGGGAGGAAAGAGGTGATGCAAGCAGTAAACTAACATTCATACAGGAAGGTCAAGCTAAGGACGTGTCTGCAGAACTTGTGCTTACTCATGAGGGTGTGTGTGTATATGTGTGTCTGTACTACCTACATACTCCGGTCATGCTCAACCACCGTGACACCATGTAGTTTATTTAGAAATAGAAAAAAAGTAACCATTTAAGATTATCTTGTAAAGTATAACTAAATTCTGCACGAATCTGCCAATTTTCTACTATCAAACTGAGAACAAAACTATTCAGACTAAATGTCTACCCCAGGCAAATGACTAGTTCTGTTCTTCTCAGTCTAGAGACAGTGCAGCTATGTCTCCTCACCACAGATGAAGCAGGTGGTCTTCAAGACCTCTTCTTTCTTCTGTTTCTCACTCCTCAGGTCTGCAAAGGTATCGATGATGACTCCGAAGATGAGGTTGAGGACAATGATGATGACCATGAAGAAGAAGAGCAGGTCGTAAATCACCCTGGCTGCAAAGAGAGGCTCCTAGAAAGAGAGGGGGGGGATTGGAGGGAGAGGAGAGGTTATAACTTATAATACATGTTAGGAAGCATTATAAACTCCAGGTCACGACTTGTACTGTACAAGGGCTGTGGAGGTAACAAAATTTCATCAGCCGGTGATTGTCAAGCAAATAACTGGTCGGTCTCACGGTAATTGACCGTTAATTAACAAACACATTTAGCATCTCCTGACTTCCACACCTAACCTACAAAGCCACTGATGCAGACCCTTGGAACATCTACATTTATTAAAGTCTAATAAATCCATGTAATATAGCCCACACCTGCACAATAAATCTATTATTTATTTTAGACAGGTCTAAAGAAACATGATATGAAGAAAAAGTAGTCTATTTCAGAAGAACAGAATAGCATACTCTGAGTTTTCCTTATGTTAGGTCCTGATCTGGCTTTGCCAAATGACTGTGGGCTACACTAGTTCATTTATCAGACAAGATTTTGTTAGAATTCCATGGCATCATTTTATAGTATGAAGAACACAATTGAACAAACCTGAATAAAATAGAAAGGATATTTTCTCCAAACGATTTGAGGGAGTGGGCAGATATGGCTATTCTGTGTTGAGCATTAACAAATAAATATGTATTCCTATATGCCTAATTTAGAGTTATTAATGTAACTTTAGTTGTTCTACATACGTTGGGCTATATGTTTAGATTTTTTAATACATTGTAAGGCTGCATGATGCGACTAATGATGATTTGAAAAAAGTTGCTTGAAAGTCATGAGCGCTGCTTTGTTTTTAAGCGCAGGCTGTAGACACTTCAGTCTCTCATTTACAATTTGAGAAGTACTTGATAATGCCTCAAAAACCAGCAGCATCCCCTTTGTGTGGCCGTAATGCACCTTAAAAAATCCATGCCGTTTGCGGACTGTGGTCGATGTGCCCATCTCGCTGAGTGCTGTGCGCTCCGAATCACCTCTCACTCACATGGCTCTCCATCACGTAATCGGGTCTTTCTCAAAGGCTACAAGTGAAGACAGACATCGGGGACGCAAATTCCGAGGTGCATATTGACGATATTGGAAGAACTGTCCACATTTACTTTGATGAGTAGGCCTAACGAACAGCAAAAGCACTAGCCTATGTCAATCTACTATCCCCATAGTACAAAAGTCAACCTATTCTATTCTGTGAGAGAAATAAATATTCCAAACATAGTCTGGGACAGTTCTGGGAGATAGATCCCCAAATAATACAACCACTAACATCAAAAAAACGTTTTTACGCAATGTGGCTGACGCAACAGATCAGAACATTTAGCTTAAAATGTTCATAAACTATTAGTCTATTTCTTCACATTATAAGCGTAATAATGTGCACATGGTAGTAGGCTATAAGCGCGAATGTTCCATTGGCAGAAAATACCATGATCAAAAGGGACCGCAAATGCAATTATGCATGTAATGCTTTAATTATACAAGGTGCATTTTTATGGTGAAAATTATCTTCCCCAAACTTGAAACTCACGTGCTACTTATGTATGCTAGTTAGGCTCTACACCCCTTGTAAAGCGGATTAATGTGCTCAATTTTAAGTTATTTGGCCAAACCTTATCAAAACATATAGGTGTTTGGGCTAGGTTACATGATTTGTGCGACTATGATTAGAAAAAGTCACACAAAAAAGGAATAGTTTCTTATGCTGGCAAGTGATAATATATCATTCACAATTAATAGGCTAATATTGTCACCTATCAGACTATTATTGATGTAATCTTGTCTTTACATATACTAAATTTGTTTTGATTTAGAATAGCAAATGGAGGACGCTTTTCATGTGGTTCATTTTCATCCCAACCAGGTAGGCTACACACCTGTTGTAAATAAAAGCAATGTGCTTAATATTAAGACAGCTGAGAAATAAATATAATAGGCCTAGCCTATAGAAAGCTGATGGAATCCTCTTTTTAGTAGAGGCCATCACTCTGTTTTCTCGTGCAATTGCATAGCCTATAGAAATGCTGCGCAACATGAGGTTGAGGACAATGATGATGACCATGAAGAAGAAGAGCAGGTCGTAAATCACCCTGGCTGCAAAGAGAGGCTCCTAGAAAGAGAGGGGGGGATTGGAGGGAGAGGAGAGGTTATAACTTATAATACATGTTAGGAAGCATTATAAACTCCAGGTCACGACTTGTACTGTACAAGGGCTGTGGAGGTAACAAAATTTCATCAGCCGGTGATTGTCAAGCAAATAACTGGTCGGTCTCACGGTAATTGACCGTTAATTAACAAACACATTTAGCATCTCCTGACTTCCACACCTAACCTACAAAGCCACTGATGCAGACCCTTGGAACATCTACATTTATTAAAGTCTAATAAATCCATGTAATATAGCCCACACCTGCACAATAAATCTATTATTTATTTTAGACAGGTCTAAAGAAACATGATATGAAGAAAAAGTAGTCTATTTCAGAAGAACAGAATAGCATACTCTGAGTTTTCCTTATGTTAGGTCCTGATCTGGCTTTGCCAAATGACTGTGGGCTACACTAGTTCATTTATCAGACAAGATTTTGTTAGAATTCCATGGCATCATTTTATAGTATGAAGAACACAATTGAACAAACCTGAATAAAATAGAAAGGATATTTTCTCCAAACGATTTGAGGGAGTGGGCAGATATGGCTATTCTGTGTTGAGCATTAACAAATAAATATGTATTCCTATATGCCTAATTTAGAGTTATTAATGTAACTTTAGTTGTTCTACATACGTTGGGCTATATGTTTAGATTTTTTAATACATTGTAAGGCTGCATGATGCGACTAATGATGATTTGAAAAAAGTTGCTTGAAAGTCATGAGCGCTGCTTTGTTTTTAAGCGCAGGCTGTAGACACTTCAGTCTCTCATTTACAATTTGAGAAGTACTTGATAATGCCTCAAAAACCAGCAGCATCCCCTTTGTGTGGCCGTAATGCACCTTAAAAAATCCATGCCGTTTGCGGACTGTGGTCGATGTGCCCATCTCGCTGAGTGCTGTGCGCTCCGAATCACCTCTCACTCACATGGCTCTCCATCACGTAATCGGGTCTTTCTCAAAGGCTACAAGTGAAGACAGACATCGGGGACGCAAATTCCGAGGTGCATATTGACGATATTGGAAGAACTGTCCACATTTACTTTGATGAGTAGGCCTAACGAACAGCAAAAGCACTAGCCTATGTCAATCTACTATCCCCATAGTACAAAAGTCAACCTATTCTATTCTGTGAGAGAAATAAATATTCCAAACATAGTCTGGGACAGTTCTGGGAGATAGATCCCCAAATAATACAACCACTAACATCAAAAAAACGTTTTTACGCAATGTGGCTGACGCAACAGATCAGAACATTTAGCTTAAAATGTTCATAAACTATTAGTCTATTTCTTCACATTATAAGCGTAATAATGTGCACATGGTAGTAGGCTATAAGCGCGAATGTTCCATTGGCAGAAAATACCATGATCAAAAGGGACCGCAAATGCAATTATGCATGTAATGCTTTAATTATACAAGGTGCATTTTTATGGTGAAAATTATCTTCCCCAAACTTGAAACTCACGTGCTACTTATGTATGCTAGTTAGGCTCTACACCCCTTGTAAAGCGGATTAATGTGCTCAATTTTAAGTTATTTGGCCAAACCTTATCAAAACATATAGGTGTTTGGGCTAGGTTACATGATTTGTGCGACTATGATTAGAAAAAGTCACACAAAAAAGGAATAGTTTCTTATGCTGGCAAGTGATAATATATCATTCACAATTAATAGGCTAATATTGTCACCTATCAGACTATTATTGATGTAATCTTGTCTTTACATATACTAAATTTGTTTTGATTTAGAATAGCAAATGGAGGACGCTTTTCATGTGGTTCATTTTCATCCCAACCAGGTAGGCTACACACCTGTTGTAAATAAAAGCAATGTGCTTAATATTAAGACAGCTGAGAAATAAATATAATAGGCCTAGCCTATAGAAAGCTGATGGAATCCTCTTTTTAGTAGAGGCCATCACTCTGTTTTCTCGTGCAATTGCATAGCCTATAGAAATGCTGCGCAACATGAGGTTGAGGACAATGATGATGACCATGAAGAAGAAGAGCAGGTCGTAAATCACCCTGGCTGCAAAGAGAGGCTCCTAGAAAGAGAGGGGGGGGATTGGAGGGAGAGGAGAGGTTATAACTTATAATACATGTTAGGAAGCATTATAAACTCCAGGTCACGACTTGTACTGTACAAGGGCTGTGGAGGTAACAAAATTTCATCAGCCGGTGATTGTCAAGCAAATAACTGGTCGGTCTCACGGTAATTGACCGTTAATTAACAAACACATTTAGCATCTCCTGACTTCCACACCTAACCTACAAAGCCACTGATGCAGACCCTTGGAACATCTACATTTATTAAAGTCTAATAAATCCATGTAATATAGCCCACACCTGCACAATAAATCTATTATTTATTTTAGACAGGTCTAAAGAAACATGATATGAAGAAAAAGTAGTCTATTTCAGAAGAACAGAATAGCATACTCTGAGTTTTCCTTATGTTAGGTCCTGATCTGGCTTTGCCAAATGACTGTGGGCTACACTAGTTCATTTATCAGACAAGATTTTGTTAGAATTCCATGGCATCATTTTATAGTATGAAGAACACAATTGAACAAACCTGAATAAAATAGAAAGGATATTTTCTCCAAACGATTTGAGGGAGTGGGCAGATATGGCTATTCTGTGTTGAGCATTAACAAATAAATATGTATTCCTATATGCCTAATTTAGAGTTATTAATGTAACTTTAGTTGTTCTACATACGTTGGGCTATATGTTTAGATTTTTTAATACATTGTAAGGCTGCATGATGCGACTAATGATGATTTGAAAAAAGTTGCTTGAAAGTCATGAGCGCTGCTTTGTTTTTAAGCGCAGGCTGTAGACACTTCAGTCTCTCATTTACAATTTGAGAAGTACTTGATAATGCCTCAAAAACCAGCAGCATCCCCTTTGTGTGGCCGTAATGCACCTTAAAAAATCCATGCCGTTTGCGGACTGTGGTCGATGTGCCCATCTCGCTGAGTGCTGTGCGCTCCGAATCACCTCTCACTCACATGGCTCTCCATCACGTAATCGGGTCTTTCTCAAAGGCTACAAGTGAAGACAGACATCGGGGACGCAAATTCCGAGGTGCATATTGACGATATTGGAAGAACTGTCCACATTTACTTTGATGAGTAGGCCTAACGAACAGCAAAAGCACTAGCCTATGTCAATCTACTATCCCCATAGTACAAAAGTCAACCTATTCTATTCTGTGAGAGAAATAAATATTCCAAACATAGTCTGGGACAGTTCTGGGAGATAGATCCCCAAATAATACAACCACTAACATCAAAAAAACGTTTTTACGCAATGTGGCTGACGCAACAGATCAGAACATTTAGCTTAAAATGTTCATAAACTATTAGTCTATTTCTTCACATTATAAGCGTAATAATGTGCACATGGTAGTAGGCTATAAGCGCGAATGTTCCATTGGCAGAAAATACCATGATCAAAAGGGACCGCAAATGCAATTATGCATGTAATGCTTTAATTATACAAGGTGCATTTTTATGGTGAAAATTATCTTCCCCAAACTTGAAACTCACGTGCTACTTATGTATGCTAGTTAGGCTCTACACCCCTTGTAAAGCGGATTAATGTGCTCAATTTTAAGTTATTTGGCCAAACCTTATCAAAACATATAGGTGTTTGGGCTAGGTTACATGATTTGTGCGACTATGATTAGAAAAAGTCACACAAAAAAGGAATAGTTTCTTATGCTGGCAAGTGATAATATATCATTCACAATTAATAGGCTAATATTGTCACCTATCAGACTATTATTGATGTAATCTTGTCTTTACATATACTAAATTTGTTTTGATTTAGAATAGCAAATGGAGGACGCTTTTCATGTGGTTCATTTTCATCCCAACCAGGTAGGCTACACACCTGTTGTAAATAAAAGCAATGTGCTTAATATTAAGACAGCTGAGAAATAAATATAATAGGCCTAGCCTATAGAAAGCTGATGGAATCCTCTTTTTAGTAGAGGCCATCACTCTGTTTTCTCGTGCAATTGCATAGCCTATAGAAATGCTGCGCAACATGAGCTCATGGGCACTCATGAAGTGTTTGATTAGAGGGACAATAGAGTACCAGGCAGTTAACAAGTTTGGTAGGCTACTAATGACCATCAGCAACATCAGAGCTTGGAGAAGACTAATTACCGTGACTAAACGGTCACGTGGAATTTGACTGCCTTCATGACTGGTCACCGCAACAGCCCTAACTGTAGAACGTGACACAGTGCGGGTGTACAGACTAAACCAGGGATGAGCAACAGGTTTTTGGTCCAGCCCACTAACTGCTCAACCTATAAAAAACGATTTAACTGCTCGAATACAATAAAATAATAAAGGTCCATTTAAATCAATGTAAACCAGTATTAGAAGATTTAAGTGTGGACTGGACATACTGTGACCCTTCAGGATGGCATTGCCCACCTGTGGATTAACCACATATAAGACTTAACACAATATAACACAAAGAAATGACACATATAACACATAGCACAATAAGGTCAGAGTAAAGCCAAAATCTTAGACAGTGAAAGTGGGGCCTGACCCTGGCATGTATCATACTGGGCTGACATATGATGAAGTGACCTAGTTCAGAAAGAGTGACCCATAAGCCTTGTTCACAGTGCAGGACTTAATGGTCAAATCAGTTTTGTTTTTCAAATCCATTTTGGAATACTGACTTTCCAAACAGCAAGAGACAAGTGACCAAACCGGATGTGTGCGTGTTCAGACAGCATTCATTTGCTGACGTGGCTACACCAGTTGTCATAGTAACGACAGGTGTGTGCACAGTGGTGTAGGCTGATAGGGAGCCTGAGCACCAACACCAATCACCTCAGAAATTATCTAGCTGTAACGGCGTTCTTCGTTTGTTGAAAGAGAGTCGGAACGAAATGCAGCGTGGTGGTTACTCATGTCTTTAATGAATGAAAAGTGACGATACATGAAATAACTATACAAAATACGAAAACAACAAACGGAACGTGAAACTTATTACAGCCTATCTGGTGAACACTACACAGAGACAGGAACAATCACCCACGAAAGACAAAGCGAAACTCAGGCTACCTAAATACGGTTCCCAATCAGAGGCAACGAGAATCACCTGACTGCTGATTAAGAACCGCCTCAGGCAGCCAAGCCTATACAACACCCCTAATCAGCCGCGATCCCAAATACTACAAACCCCAATACGAAATACAATAACATAAACCCCTGTCACACCCTGGCCTGACCAAATATATAACGAAAACACAAAATACAATGACCAAGGCGTGACACTAGCAAGCTAAGGTGACAACAATGCCTGCCATGGATGTTACCCAGTTGCTTTGAATGTTCAAAATCCTAGTGTAAGCCTCAAAGGATAAGGTGATCCAACTTTCAAATCAAATCCTTTTTGGCTAGCCAAGGCAGTCAACTAAGTTAACTAACTAGGTAGCTGTTCAGCTTTCTAGCACATTCACTAATTTGTTTGTAAACAATTAACAAGTTAATTAGCTACCACATGTTCTTGTCAAACTGGCAACATAGTAACTAGCTAGCAACAACATAATGCCAAACAACAGTCTAAAATCCACTTGAGGGTAAATAAATCAGATGTGACTGTTCAGACAAGTCACATCGCCAGGAATCAGATTTGTATCTAACGTCAAACCACCTACGAAGGTGGTTTGATATGTGGCTTGAAATATTCGATTCCATGTGCTTTTTGGCTGCTCAGACTTCAAAACAAAGTAAACATTTAGTTGGATATGAAAGTAAATCGGATTTTAGTCACTTCAAACTGCCAATGACAACACGGCTATAGTGATGGCCCGGGTTGTGTTCATTTGCGTAAACAACTGAAAACGTTTAAAGACATTTTGCAATGGAAAGTGGAAATCTGTTATTAGACAGGTCCAGGTAGTCCCTCTTTGTTTCAGTCTGTTTCTTCCATTTGGTGCCTATAATGAACATGGCCCAGGCTTTTACATAAAGGCAGAACGGGAGCATTGGTTATGAACAGGGGTATAGCCTAATCTGCCATGTGTGTTGATGTGAAACATAAGAACACAAGTGCAAGCGGCCAGATGCCACACTGTTACGACAATAAGAAACAGTTACGCAAACAGGCTATAATGTCGGTAACCTAACACAGGCTCTTCTCTCTTCCAGCACCTCTTTTGGACCGTAACGAGCATTTTATAGCTCCAGAGGCAAAGATTAAAATGTTCTGCACCATAAAACCTCTGGAAAACTTTAGAAAAGCTTTAGATTTCAGAGTTTCTGGGTGAAGCTTTTTTTTTTAAGAAACAAAAACAAACTGACATTCATTTCAAATGTAGGCTACGGGTCAAATGACCTTCTTGGGAGGCACCCAGTGATTGTGTACCGGTTTATGACAGGAGCAGACATTTCTCCACGATGCTCTATGTCATCAGCCCTGGTCTGACAGAGTTCAGAGAAAAGCTATTTCCAGACCCTACTGATTCCCACACAGGGAAGAAGGCCAAGCAGATGGAGGGGGTTCTGAGGAAATTATTGCAAAACCTCAATGTGGGGTGAGGTTAGGCCCATGACCACCGCAAATGACTGCTGATGGCACTCCCCCAGAGCCTACCTCCATCCCACCGTATCGAACTTCCCCGTTTCACCCCTCAGAACGCCTCTCCCCCAGAGCCTACCTCCATCCCACCGTATCGAACTGCCCCGTTTCACCCCTCAGAACGCCTCTCCCCCAGAGCCTACCTCCATCCCACCGTATCGAACTGCCCCGTTTCACCTCTCAGAACGCCTCTCCCCCAGAGCCTACCTCCATTCCACCGTATCGAACTGCCCCGTTTCACCCCTCAGAACGCCTCTCCCCCAGAGCCTACCTCCATCCCACCGTATCGAACTGCCCCGTTTCACCCCTCAGAACGCCTCTCCCCCAGAGCCTACCTCCATCCCACCGTATCGAACTGCCCCGTTTCACCTCTCAGAACGCCTCTTCCCCAGAGCTAAACAACCGTATCAAATTCTGCACGTGTTACATAATGCATAAATCAGTCTACCGGTAGCCTATGTTGAATGTATTTTAAGACATGATCTTGGTTTTATATGGTCTGTAACTTCCCATGAATTGATGTAACCTATGTTGTAGTTAGATACTGACAAAGACGTTAGTACAACATGTCGATCATGTCGTTTATAGTTGCAGCACACAAGACGTTAGTACAACATGTCGATCATGTCGTTTATAGTTGCAGCACACAAGACGTTAGTACAACATGTCGATCATGTCGTTTATAGTTGCAGCACACAAGACGTTAGTACAACATGTCGATCATGTCGTTTATAGTTGCAGCACACAAGAAGTTAGTACAACATGTCGATCATGTCGTTTATAGTTGCAGCACACAAGAAGTTAGTACAACATGTCGATCATGTCGTTTATAGTTGCAGCACACAAGACGTTAGTACAACATGTCGATCATGTCGTTTATAGTTGCAGCACACAAGACGTTAGTACAACATGTCGATCATGTCGTTTATAGTTGCAGCACACAAGAAGTTAGTACAACATGTCGATCATGTCGTTTATAGTTGCAGCACACAAGACGTTAGTACAACATGTCGATCATGTTGTTTATTGTTGCAGCACACAAGACGTTAGTACAACATGTCGATCATGTCGGTTATAGTTGCAGCACACAAGAAGTTTGTACAACATGCGTTTACTGTAGTAACACATGCGCAGAAGGTACAGTTGTTTAGCTACAGGAAGAGGCATCCAGAGAATCTGGTTACGCAGCCACTCCAGTCTATATACCAGCAGCACTTTAATGGTTCTTATCTAACTTGCTTCAGAAAACACATTGTGTTGGTAATGACGATAATGACATGACTCACCAGCTTCAATACAGAACATACAGAATTTTGCTATAGACATAGGTTTAACCCTACAGAAGATACTGAGCTCTATAGTCTAACTGACTGGGTCTGGACATTCACAAAGCATCTCAAAGTAGGAGTGCTGGTCTATGATCAGGTCCTCTCTCTTATTTAGCTATCCTACTCTTCAATCCCAGAAAACACACCCACTGGGTGGCCTACCAATTTCATCAGGTGTACTGTGTACCTTTCATTTGATTGGCGCAATATTAGAATGTAGCCTATGGAGAATGCGTTCAGAATGGAGATCAGTGAGAGCCATCAAAACATAAGCATATTCCTCTCTGTTTCAGAAGCCATGCTTAGATTAAATAGCATTCTGATATTTCACAATATGTATGTTTAGGGAAGTTTTCAAGAACCCGAAGCTACTTTATGAAAAAAATCCGGTTGAGAGCCTTTACGCACGAAAATTATAACAGAGTTCTTCAACCTATTGTAATGTTGAAAGACTGGTGTACATAGAATTATAATAGGGAGGACCGTACAACAGCATAGCCCTATTGCTTGCACTGACTATGGAACTGTGTGATGACAATGGCCAAGTATTGCACCATGTGTCATGTTCAAACTGTTTACGGCGGAAATATGTGTCATGTTGCTATGTTTTTCAGTTTGCTGCCATGTGACTGGTTTCACGTTCATCTCGAGTGTACATAAGGAAAAATCATCTGAAACCATTTCTATGTTTATTTACAATCCCCTTCTGCAAACAAATGATCCATTTACCTAGCTCTTATCAATCAATAACTTCATTTATAAATTACAGTGCATGAAGAATAGTGTTATTTGTATCGGGAAAAATTAAGTAGATGTTTTTCCACTTGGAACCGACAGGTTTGCTAGACCTTATTCATGGTTTCCTCGTGCAAAAACATGATGTATTTATGAAGAAATTAAATCAAGGTCAGAATACGCATATCTGTAGACACACCTACATTTCTGTGATCTCCACCCCAAACGCATAGGTTGCTGGCATATGCATTTCCCCATACTTAAATTCAAGGTCTGAATGCGCACAGAGGAAAGTGTGTGAAAAGGTCATTAAGTTCCATTTACGTGCACGTACAGCACCAGTCAAAAGTTTGGACACACCTTCTCATTCAAGGGTTTTTCTTTATTTGGACTATTTTATACATTGTAGAATAATAGTGAAGACATCAACGCATATGGAATCATGTAGTAACCAAAACAAGTGTGAAACAAATCAAAATATATTTTAGATTTTACATTCTTCAAAGTAGCCAGCCTTTGCCTTGATGACAGCTTTGCACACTCTTGGTATTCTCTCAACTTCATGCATTAACAGGTGTTCCTTCTGAAAATATTTTATTTCCTTCTTAATAAAAATCAAGAAAAACCTTTGAATGACACCCACCCCCGACTGGGTGGGTGTCTGGTCTGTCTGTTTACCTCTTTGGAGGGCTTTCTCAGGACGTCTCCAACCCCCCCTCCACTCCTCAGGCCATGGCTCAGCACAGTGACGATACACATGAGCAGAGAGTCACACGTACGCTCCTTGCCATCCTCCCTGTCCTCCACAAAGTCTGAGGGAGAGTGACAGGGAAGAGGGTTAATACACACACAACATCTAATTGCCCTTTCACTTTAGGTTATTATTATTGTATATAGTTTTACTGTATTGTACCTTCCACTTGGAGCTCTGTGGTGCAGTTGTTCTCTCCAGTCTCAGACCGACACATCCCAGCAGACACCATCTCATTGGCCAAACTGGCTCCGTTCTCTATAAAAGATATCAGGTTAGGTAGCAACGTGTATTAATGGCAACTAGATGAACAACACCTCCAGATAACACTATTGTATTGTTTTCCTTGTCCCTGTACTGTTATGGCTTTCCAGGGTGTGAGGGAAATTGGGTTGTTGTGTAACTATGTGCAACTCCTATCAACAGACCATAAACGTCTAGCCTGGTCCCAGATCTGTTATCGCTGTTTTGCCAACTCCTTTGGAGTTGAGGAGTTGGCAAGACGGCCCAAACAGATCTAGGACCAGGCTAATAAACATTCCTGGTCTGCTCTATAGAATTGGAAGGAATGGAACGGGCATCCCCATTCAGATTAATTATGCCACAATGGGTGGACTGGCTGCCATATTGTGTGTCCCCATAGCAGTAAAACAAATAGTAATTATATTTCTATGGTCTCCTCCTTGTCCTCACCCAGGGTGGTGTTGGGGATGCGATCCACCTCCAGGATGAAGTCATCCTTGAAGAAGATGTACCCTACGATGGAGAACAGGTAGACCAGGATGAGGGCCAGCACTGCTGTCAGCACGATGGAGCGACCGTTACGGGTCACACTCTTTATCACGTTCAGTAGAGTCTCCTCCCTGTACACCAGGTCAAAGAGCTGCACGAGAGACACAATACAGAGTTAACACAGAGTTATAGTTAGACCTAATATAGAAACAGCATGGAAGCATTTAGGAATTATTATTTGTTCAATATCTGTTTGGAATTATATTTTTTTGTGACCTCGATAAATGTATTGAGATAAATATATTCTGGTTAAGAAAGATAAAGTGTAAGAGGGATTGATACATTTGTCCAAAAACAGAATCATTTTTACGCATTTTTACTCTTTTTACGCGTCTTCTTTCATAGCCGTTCTTTTTTCCTGAGCAGATTCCCAGCCATTTTCTCTATGACAGGACGTACATAACTTTTCAGCAGTATATCCTATCATTCACATGGACATTTTCTGCATCCTGAGTGGCGCAGCGTTCGGAGGCACTGCAGTGCTAGAGGCATCACTACAGACCCGAGTTCGTTCCCGGACTTTATCACAACCGACCGTTCCCGGGCGCACAATTGGCCTAGCGTCGTCCGGGTTAGGGGAGGGTTTGGCCGGGGTAGAACGTCAAATTTGTTCTTAACTGTCTTGCCTAGTTAAATAAAATAATAAAAAGCCCCTGGGCCTCAGAGTTAGTTACTGAATGGAAAACATCCAGACTGGCACATGCAGTACACCTGACACATAAAACACCAGCAAGCACCACTCAACTCCCCAACAACATATCCTAAGCCAGTTCCTGTTCATTAAAAGTCACTGTCCTTAAATACCCTGTGTGTGTGTGTGTGTGTTTGCGCCTGCACGCACACACCAGAACATACACTAATGTCCCTGGACAGCTTCCTATTAAGTGTAACTGTGCGCTCACCATCAGCCATATATATTAATATACAGATGATATATGTAAATGTATAGACATTCTCACCAGTAGGCTGTAGAAGAAGACATGGACAAAGACCCCCAGGCTACAGATGATGAGGTACATGAGGTGGTAGAGGAACTCAACGTCCAGGATCATGGCCTTGTAGCCCCGTGTGAACGTCCCTCTGTTCCCCACAAAACTCATCAGGAAGATGGTCTTATTACACACCTGCAGGGACACGATAGGTTTATATTTATTATCATTATTTTATCTAACTTTTATTTAAATTAAGGAAATACCACATTGAGGTCAGAAGACCTCCTTCACAAGTGAGACCTCACCATTAATGGAATGGGAAGTAACACTTTAAGTAAAGTATCCAGCCATAATGCTTTATAACTTGTTGTAAGCATGTATAAGCCTTCATTATGTCTTATAAAACAAGGCGTAGAATATTTTAGGTCTCTCTCTACTTAAATTGTCAATATTCTCCTTGGACATGCACTACATGATGATCCATGATGACCATAAGACACAACATGATAATATAGGACAGGCATTTCATGGATTAGCATTGGATTGTTCTTAGTATAGTAGGTTTTTAGTAATACTGGGGTTCAGTAGATGAGTGTGGGGTAGCTGTCTCCCAGCTACAGGCAGCGAAGGGAGACGAGGAAGATAGAAGAGCCCATTTGAGGACGCACAGGGAGCAGGCCGTGTGAAAGGGGCATTTCCAAGGAATTTTTGGTGGCTGCAGGTGGGGTGTCAGCCTCCTCCAGTGTCTAGTGGCGCATTTCCCAGCTGACCAACCAAACACTCAAGCCATGCCAGTGAGCGAGCCACGCCAGGGAGTGACACCACAGGCAGACTGAGCACTGGAGAGAGGTCTGCATGGAGGGGGCATGTGGACAAGGTATGTGGGTAGTGGGCAAAAGGGTGGGTATGGGCTGTTGAGTGAGGTGTGAAGGGAGTACCTGGGGCTGGGGGTATGGAGGAGTGGGGGGAGCCTACTGAAGACTAGCAAGACCATTCACATTGGAGCACACGGAAAAAAAGATGAAGTGTGTGACTTATGATACAATAAAGTCATTCACACACGTTTCCCCATGCAGACATACGTTGAATGCTCCCAGCAGAAACAGGGTGGGCTGCAGGCCCACGGAGAAGATCAGGCGGATGATGGTGGCGATGATGAGGGTTCGGACCCCCAGGGGCTGGGGCATGGCCACCACGATGGCCAACAATGCCAACATGCCCACCCAGAGCAGGGCAGACAGGTGGGGCTCCAGGGTACCTGCCAAGGACACAATCACACATAAGCATACACACACGCCAGTGGAGTGTATTAATGGATGCGAAGGCCGGGCATCCCAAAAAATGGATGCGAAGGCCGGGCATCCCCAAAAACTTCTTTACAAAAGTATCTTTTGTCTCTGTGTTTTCATAATTTTCCTTCAATTCACAAGAGGCTGAATGTATCTTACTGGAGAAAGCACACAACATCGCCCCTCTGTATGTGTAGGCCATCTGTCTGATGCTGTCTGGTCAAAAAGAGTATGACAATGTTGCTGCCTGCAGCATTGAATGAAAGGGAAGCTAGCAAGTATTTGGCCTCCCGTGATTAAAAAAAGTATAAAATATAACGCCAATCAACACTGAGCTAAGCTGAGTGAGCGCAACCGAATGGTCCTGAAAAGAGAAACATTTGGCTTCACTCCTATCACATCGCGTCGAGAGAGAACTACGTCATTGACAGAAACAACTTGAATTGTTGCATCTCATTTTGTTGTTGTCCTCCGGTAGCTCGCTAGCTAAAATTGGCCCTTTTCTAAATTAACCATGGATGAAGATAGGGATTTGGACTTTTACTTCATTCTCGATACTGGCCATTGATTATAACGGCAATTCTGATCCAACCATAAATTCATACATTGTGCCCCTGGACTGAGAGGATGGAAGTTCAATATGTATCTAGATGTAGAAGGCTAATGTTAACTAGCTAATGTTTCCCATGAAAGGAAGTTAGCCTAGCGAGCAAGCATAGCCAGCATAAAATAAAAAGTGCATACTGTATGACAGAGTCATAGACCGTTTTGTCAACATTAAAGAGATCAGGATGGCATCGTAGTTTCTCTACAAGTTGGGTGAGTCAACATGCTTTTTCTACTTGCACGCAGGCACACAAATCAGAAGCATAGACAGCCACATATTTAGCTTACTTTGATTAGACCCCATCTTTTAGATGTCACTGTACAAGACTTAACATAGGTGATAAATGATGTTGAAATGTTGAAGTTGAAATGGTGCTGGAATACATGCGGGAGCTTCTGTTTTCTTTGCGACTTTCAGAAACTCTCCGTGGTTCTAGATCTATATAGTAGGGTACATGCAATATGCTTTGTGGACTTCACAAATTGTCAAATAGAAACATAAATAAATAGCTTTTTATCTAGGACAGAGTGAGAGATCTACTTGGATGGGCCTAACGGGAGGGATATATAACCTGAAAAATAGCTGTTATTAGCAGAGTTTTGGAACTCTTTGTTATTGGTCTATTAACTTAGCGACTGTTGCTATATTTAGCGAGTTTTCAGACCCCTTCCAGCAACTTTTATTGGTAAAAGATTATAGTGATAAACTTAGCTACTTTTCAGGCTGCTTATGGGGAGTTTGGACACCGAGAGTGTCTATGGTTTTAATAGCATTTAGCAACTTTTCCCACTCAATTCTTCCGCAAACGAGAATAGGAGAAGCTGTTTGTGCAACATGAGTCACAGCAACGGCGCGCACACAGGTAGAGAAGCACAAGGCGAGGGGGTGTGATGCGTGAGAGTGGGCGAAAACGCAATTTTGGTCAATTGGTGCTGTGATGTCGTCGCAGCCTTGACAAAATGTCACCTATTGACTTCTAGAGACAAAACAAGGAGCCAATAGCGGATCACACTGAAAATGTTTTGCCAACACTGGTTGTACAATGATGTATGATACAAAACACAGGAAAACTTAATTTTGAGTACACTGGGCCATTAAGCATTAATTTACACAAAGACACACACACACATAAAGACACACACACACACCTATCTTGTCAGCCTACAATCCCCACTTACAAACAACAATCTCTCCACATAAGAATGATGTAATAAATAATGCAATAACGTTAGCTCATAGTTATACTGAAAGGCACTTGAGAATGAAAATGACGGTGCACATTAAGACCAAGAGGCTTTTCCCTGATCTCTGACTACCAGCAGCCACCTGGGGACTTTGAGGAGCTGCACTTTGAACTCAAACAGAGCATGTTACATAACCCTAAAAAAGTAGGACACACTTGAGTGTGTTTTCCTTAGTGGGGCTTTAGAGAGAAGCCTACCTGATGCTCCCCTTGATCCAGGGGTAAATCCTGGATTAATGTGACAGTCATAGGGTTTCATGTGGCTCTGCCGTCACTACCACCGAACCAATCGCATCCCCACCAGCACCAGCAGCCCCCCCCACCCCAACCTTGAACTAGGCATGTAACAAAGGGCCACGCAAAGACCTGGTTCTGTAACCAGCCCCATTCACTAAACCAGGAGCTTACTCCTGGCAGGTGTGTTTGTGTTAGTGATGAGGGGGGAGTGGGTGAAATCGATATTTACATATCGCAATATCATTTTGGATGATATTACAGTGTATCAATACTTTGTATCGATTTGTAAAATAAATTAAAAAGTAGCTGCGCCAAAACCTTTTCATCCTCCATTTTCTTTTGAAATAGTGAGCCAACATGTTTGCAGTAGTTTTATTTCCAAGACTGACCAAAACTCATTTTCTTACGCTCTCCCATCTCTCTGCAGCAGACATGTAGAGAGCAATATGTTTGGAACATCAAATCGCAATATTGAACCGCAATACATATAGAATCATGAGAATCGCAATAGATATCGTATCGGCACCTAAGTATAGTGATAATATTGTATCATGAGGTCCCTGGCAATTCCCCGCCCGTGTGTGACTGTGGTGCATGGGAACGGGGGTGGGAAATTAGGGCAGAAGAAAAAGAGAGGGAGAAGTAGAGAGAAGAGGTAGATAGACACGAGAGAGAGGGAAGACAGAGGTAAAGAAGGAAGAAGAGGAGCAAAAATGGAAAATAAAAATAATGAAGGGAGACAGCAAGAGAGAGAGAGAGAGAGAGAGGAGAAAGAAGAGCGAGAGAATGACAGTTACTCCCTCCCTCTCACATGACAGGTGCCACTTACATAACTACCACTGCCTCTAAAAATATTCTACTGAAAGATTCATGACTGACTGGCTGGGGGCTGCTGGAGGGGTGTGTGTGTGTCCGACCCCCAAAAATCTTGTGTAAATATGTAAATATTTGTAATAGCGTGTGTATTTGTAAACACACAAGAACTAGGCCAAAGGTATGTGGGGTGTCACGTGATACCCTCTCCCTCTTCACACAGCTCTACTGTAGGGAGGGAAATGCACACACAGGCACACTGGGATGTACTATGCTGTAATACTGCTGTAGTCAACAGGAGAGGCCTCACCCACAGCCATTCTGCTCCACTCAGTTTTCTTATTTTTCCTTTATACTTTTACAAACTCTTATTTTCAATGACGGCCTAGGAACAGTGGGTTAACTGCCTTGTTTAGGGGCAGAACGACAGATTTATACATTGTCAGCTCGGGGATTCGATCTTGCAACCTTCCAGTTACTAGTTCAACGCTCTAACCACTAGGCTACCTGCCACCCCAGTAATTACCTCATCTCTGACCGTACTGGGTAAACGGCCTGTATCGCAGCACTCTCTGGATAAGACTAATGTCAATGAGCCAATGTATATGAACTTTCCACATTAGAAAGGGCCTTGGACGTTTTTGAGTGTTATGCATTTCTTCAAGTGTTTGAACAGAACTGGGTGCATCAAAAGAGGTTAGCTTTAAGATGTGCTTTACAGAAGCCAATGAAAGGTTGTGCTGAAGTGTTTAAATGGCTCAGTGAAGAACGGGGACAGTGAGTGAGTCCTGATCCCAGTCAAGTGACTAGAGGTCACTCTGATGAAAAGAAAAATGCATAGACCAGCACACATTTTAAGCTGGTCCATGCCGGCCATGCTGGTCTACTTTGTTCTGCTGGGAAAACAGCATGGTCTAGCTGTTTATGCTAGCAGACCAGCCTTCTTAGTTTTTTCACTGGTGACAAGCATTCATTGTGTTTTTACTGGTGACCAGCCTTTGTTGTGTTTTCACTGGTGACCAGCCTTCATTATTTTTTTGGGGCTGATCTCTGTCACCCTCACTGACCTGATGGTATGGCAGGAAGTTTTCTGCCAACCAAGAGGTTGAGGCAAGGTAAGGTGGGGTCCCAAGTGTGTTCATCAACGAATGCTTAGTAGTTGTCAACTAATGTTAAAAGCTTTCTTGTAATCAGGAAAGTTTGGTGAAGGTACACTGAGCTTCTGGCAGCTAGTTGCAAGTAAGTTACTTCATTTGACAATAACTTACCGACATCTGGGTGCCAGTGAGTTACTAGCTGTTACTGGCTATTAAGTTACTGTGAATTTTACAATAACTTACTGACATCTGGTTGCCAATTGGGTAACTCAAAATTCACAGCAACTTCCAGGCACCTGACTTAAACAGTAACCTCTTAACAGTGCAGCTCTTTAATGTCACAAAGCTCTAACAAAGACTGCAGAACTGACAGTGTTTAAAGAGGTACTCAACCTTCGACAACATAACCATCAACCACCTAAACTGGTACTACACTTCCACTGACAGTTGTCAAAAATATATTAGAAAAAGCCGCCCAAATATGCTAATGAGGCCCATTGATACATTGCCCCCACCTACATTTCAAAATGCAGTGGTGATAGTACCTTATATTCAAAATATTGGGTAAAAAAATGAACCATTATACTAGATTATCCACACATGTACCCTAAAAGGAACCAGTACCCGGTGAGTTCCTATGTGTACCTCTGAAGGTACCTTATGTGTACCTTTGACCTTTTTGTACCTAACTGTATCCTAATCTTGAGATTGTGTGGATATACATTCTTGGTAATAAAGATGTGCCTGGTGGCACTGCTAAAACAATAATGCACTTCCACCCAAAAGCTTGCAAGTTCAAATCCCCAAAGCATTTATGCACACTTCACATCAAGTGTCCCTAAAAGCACTGCTATTTTTACATTGTTGTTGTCAGATAATCAAACAATTATTGACTTAATTCTGGGCACATTTTAGCAAAGCGCAGAAATGTATTCTTGCCATTAAATGTGTGGGCAAATCTCTGTCATATCCACAGACCTGCTGGCGTAGCAGGAAATTCTAGTCAATAGCAACCGAGAGGTTGTGAGATTAAATCCCAAGTTAGGTATCGTCTCAAGTAACCAGCATTTTACAGCAACACCTTTATTCAGCTGTAAAAATACAGTAACTTGTTGTTCACCTTACTTTCACTGCAACCAGTAGCCTGTATCGTACCATAAAATGACAGGAACTTAAACAGTGTAGCATTTCATTGCATAAAAGGAAAACATGGTGGAGAGGGAAATAACAGGATGGTTCTTCACAACCATCACAGCAGTAATGAACCCTTCCACTCAAAATGTTTTAGAAAATAATAATGTTTATACATGTCACCCTCAGCCCTGACAAGGAACCCCGAAAAAATATAGTTTGTATATTCTGCTCCAGCATTGTCTAGTAGCTGGTCTGCAAAACCATGCCCATCATTATGATATTTCCCAGCATGCTCTATTGCAGATTGAGTTATAGAATTATTTGTTTCAATATCTGTGTTGTTGCATGTACATTGACTGATGAATTAATCAATTCATTGATCTTATGGTACACAAAGAAACATAACATACATTTTTCTAAACTAATCAAATATGTTAGTTGGATATATTGTACCCGTTACTGAAATGGTTGTTCCAGTTTAGGTTGTCTCATTCATTCACTTTTTATTCCTAGTGGTCATTCTAAATGCATATTTTGGGTGAATCAAAGTTCAAAATCGTTGGATGTCCTCACTCAGGTTAGAGTCCAATAGGAACGAGACATCACTTTGCAAGTGAGCATAATGTGACTTGATGTTGGTTTTGTGGTCACTTTGCAAGTGAGCATAATGTGACTTGATGTTGGTTTTGTGGGTGACAAGCATATGCTGGTACGTCCAGTGTCCAAAACACAGTGAAGGCTGGTCACCAGCCTATGCTGTTTTTTTCAGCAGGGCAACGGGTCAGAGGGGAAGGAAGGTAGGAGATTACTGGGCCAAGGGAAGTTTGGGAAGTGAAGGCCAGCAAAGGATTGTGGGTGACTTTTCTGAGGCCAAAATGTCAAAAATATTTTTATTTCTGAACCACAAAGATCAGAATGCCCAATACATACACTTACTGGTACACCGTTTGGAAATATTTACTGTTGTTGTGCACTCATAATGTTCCATAGTGCAAAAGTAGCTGTGTTACAAACACAAAAGAGCACGAAGGAGAAAATCTTAGCAATCCAGTTGCACTGAGATACATGTAGAAGTCCAAGTGATGCAGTGCAACTGGGCTGGATCATACCACCGTTTTTGGCCCTCAGTGTTGTGTGTGCGGCTCACGCAACCTTCCTCTGACCCGATGTTCTACAGCAGCACCTCAAAGGGATATACAAACTTGCTTGATCTCTGAGGGGAACAGAGCCGTGGCCGGAGTGCCCACATAAACAGACCATGGCTCAACACACATGAAAGAATCAGCAATGGAAACAGCGGAAACCTGAAATCTCTTAACTCCTTCATGTACAGGGAAGAGTCTTAGCACTGACTGAAGATACAGATGATGTCCCTAGTGAACAGCTACAGTATGTGTAGACAATGGTTCATTTGTAAAAGTGTTTTCTTACCAACACTACACGCATATACACTGTAAACACATATCCTGTTGTTTTTACAGTATCTTACTGGCAGCCAGTTGCCTGTAAGCTACTGTTTAAAAAAAGTACAGTATGTTACCATCATTTCCAAAGAAACTTTGGTTTAACAGTACATTACCGTAAAGTTTATACAAAATGTAAATGTCGAAAGTCAGGGTCGCTGGCAGGTGACTGACCTTCACGCAAACCCTCCAGGGGGTAGAAGAAGGCCACCAGGAGGTTCATGAGGACGGCCAGGTTGAAGGAGATGTTACTCCAGAATGACATGTTTCTGGAACACCAGTACAACACGGGCTGGGCTAGAGGAGAGAGAGAGAGAGACAGAGAGAGAGAGAGAGAGAGAAAGAGAGACAGAGAGACAGAAACAGAGAGAGAAAGAGAGACAGAGAGACAGAAACAGAGAGAAAGAGAGAGAGAGACAGAAACAGAGAGAGAGAGAGAAAGTCAGAGAGAGTGACAGAGAGAGAGAGAGAGAGGTAGCGAGAGAGAGGAGAGAGAGAGGTAGCGAGGTAGCGAGAGAAAGGAGAGAGAGGTAGCGAGAGAGAGGAGAGAGAATCAGAGAGAGAGAGAGAGAGAGACAGAGAGAGAGACAGAGTCAGAGGAGAGAGAGAGAGGTAGAGGTAGCGAGAGAGGTAGCGAGAGAGAGGTAGCGAGGGAGAGGTAGCGAGGTAGCGAGAGAGAGAGAGAGAGAGAGAGAGAGAGAGGTAGCGAGAGAGAGAGAGAGAGAGAGAGAGGTAGCGAGAGAGAGAGAGGTAGCGAGAGAGAGAGAGAGGTAGCGAGAGAGAGAGAGATGTAGCGAGAGAGAGAGAGAGGTAGCGAGAGAGAGAGAGAGGTAGCGAGAGAGAGAGAGAGGTAGCGAGAGAGAGAGAGGTAGCGAGAGAGAGAGAGGTAGCGAGAGAGAGATAGAGGTAGCGAGAGGTAGCGAGAGAGAGAGAGAGGTAGCGAGAGAGAGAGAGAGGTAGCGAGAGAGAGAGAGAGGTAGCGAGAGAGAGAGAGAGGTAGCGAGAGAGAGAGAGAGGTAGCGAGAGAGAGAGAGAGGTAGCGAGAGAGGTAGCGAGAGGTAGAGAAAGGTAGAGAGAGGTAGAGAGAGAGCGAGAGAGGTAGAGAGAGAGCGAGAGAGGTAGAGAGAGGTAGAGAAAGGTAGAGAGAGAGAGAGGTAGAGAGAGAAAGGTAGAGAGAGGTAGAGAAAGAGAGAGAGGAAGAGAAAGAGAGAGAGGAAGAGAAAGAGAGAGAGGTAGAGAAAGAGAGAGAGGTAGAGAAAGAGAGAGAGGTAGAGAAAGAGAGAGAGGTAGAGAAAGAGAGAGAGGTAGAGAAAGAGAGAGAGGTAGAGAAAGAGAGAGAGGTAGAGAAAGAGAGAGAGGTAGAGAAAGAGAGAGAGGTAGAGAAAGAGAGAGAGGTAGAGAAAGAGAGAGAGGTAGAGAAAGAGAGAGAGGTAGAGAAAGAGAGAGAGGTAGAGAAAGAGAGAGAGGTAGAGAAAGAGAGAGAGGTAGAGAAAGAGAGAGAGGTAGAGAAAGAGAGAGAGGTAGAGAAAGAGAGAGAGGTAGAGAAAGAGAGAAAGAGAGAGAGGTAGAGAAAGAGAGAAAGAGAGAGAGGTAGAGAAAGAGAGAAAGAGAGAGAGGTAGAGAAAGAGAGAGGGGTAGAGGGAGAGAGGTAGAGAGAGAGAGGTTTAGAGACAGATGTAGAGAAAGAGAGGTAGAGAGAGAGAGGTTTAGAGACAGATGTAGAGAAAGAGAGAGAGAGGTAGAGGTTTAGAGACAGATGTAGAGAAAGAGAGAGAGAGGTAGAGGTAGATAGAGAGAAGAGGGAGGGAGGGAATGAACATGAAGTTACACATTTTACCAATAAGAGTGAATCTATTGGACATTTGTTTGTTTGTTATGAAACTGTACAGCAGGCTCTGTATATTCTGTAGTATGTATAGCTGGAGGCCAGAGGTGTGTGTGTGTGGCTGAGTGCTGTGTGATACAGTACGAGTCACTGATACACTGTAAGTGTGAAACAATAGAACGGTTCAGTACTAAAGCACAAATACATTCTTATAATATAATTAAATGAACAAAGATGATACTTTTACTGCTGTTCATGTTGGTTTAGGATACAACCTTTAGACATGTCACTGTAACCTTTCCTCTACTGAGGCTGGCTGTCCCCTCCCCACAGCTGACAGTCAATCTGGCCTGTTGGCACAGTTTATTGACGCTATTGGTGTGTCACTATTCTGATTCAGTTTGGTTTTATTGGAAAAGAAGACATAGATGAGGGACTTTTCTCGCTTGTCTGACAGTGAGGAAAAAGTGTTTAGGCATGTGCTTGTGTGGATGCTCAGTGTGTGTGTTTGTGTGTGTGTGTTCTTAGTAGTGAGTCATACAGTTACAGATGTTTCACACCTCAGTGGAAATTCCCCAACAGCCCACTGACAGACAGTGGAAAGAAGAGCTATTAGGGTAAATCCATTTGAATTCAATCACCTTTTGACTGCATCCCCTTTGAATTGAAACAAAAAGTTCCATCCATATTTGACCATGGCAGTACTACTCAGAAAGTGACTTTTTGGACCTGAACGCTAAAACATTCCAGAGGTAAAGGTGCTTAGGGCGTACCTATTTTGCATACCCCGCCATACCATGAGACATCCATGTCTTTATCACTGGAAATGTAAACGGATAAGATATACACCACCATTCAAAAGTTTGGGTCACTTAGAAATGTCCTTATATTTGAAAGAAAAGCACATTTTTTGTCCATTGAAATAACAAAAAGTTGATCAGAAATACAGTGCAGACATGGTTAATGATTATTGTAGCTGGAAACTGCAGATTTGTTATGGAATATCTACATAGGTGTACAGAGGCCCATTATCAGCAACCATCACTCCTGTGTTCCAATCGCATGTTGTGTTAGCTAATCCAGGTTTATCATTTTAAAAGGCTAATTGCCCAATAGAAAACCCTTTTGCAATTATGTTAGCACAGCTGAAAACTGTTGTCCTGATTAAAGAAGCAATAAAACTGGCCTTCTTTAGACCAGTTGAGTATCTGGAGCATCAGCATTTGTGGGTTCGATTACAGGCTCAAAATGGCCGGAAACAAAGACCTTTCTTCTGAAACTCGTCAGTCTATTCTTGTTCTGAGAAATGAAGGCTATTCCATGTGAGAAATTGCCAAGAAACTGAAGATATCGTACAACGCTGTGTACTACTCCTTTCACAGAACGGCACAAACCACACAGATGGTTGAGGTCCACATATCAGATAATGTTGACTTGAATGGGAATATTTGTTGTTTTTATGTCTCTGTGTCCAGTATGAAGGAAGTTGGAGGTCATTTTGCGAGCCAATGCTAACTAGCGTTAGCTGGAAGTCTATTGGTATCTGCTAGCATGCTAGTTGATACCCATAGACTTCCAGTGGATAGCATAAAAATGGTATCCACGAGTTCATCTGACTCTGGGGATGTAGATAATGGGCCTCATTGCAAAAATCCCAAAGTATCCGTTTAAAGGTTTAAAACTTTAATTTTAAATGATATTAAACTCAACCGTTTATCTTTTCTAGTGTTGAAGATGTCTCATGGTATGGTGGGGAAAATGTGTAAACTTTGAGTCACTTTCTGACCACTTCTTCCCCATGGGCAAACATGTACGTAAAATTATGTTTAAATCAAAAGGGATGCTGTCAAAACGTGACTGAATTCAAATGGAATTACCCAAAAGGGAAACACTAACTTCTGTCAAAACAGTGAGAGGATGACACTCGCTCTCTTAATACTATCCCTGCGACAGCTCCTCTGGGTCACATCATTAGATCACTAGGAATTACTGCGAGGTTTTGGCATAACTTCTTATTAAATGTTTTCTTTTGACTGCATATAGTTAATGCAGTCACATTTCACTGGAAGTAGAGTAATATAATGAGTCCTGAGAAGCCATTTGGAAGAGCTAGCTACCTCTTAGTTTCTTCTGCCAGTTCATCTCATTGAAGAGGTCCTCTGCGCTAAGGAAGAAGTCATTGATCTTGCTGCCCTGCTCGTCCCTCTCAGTGGTGTAGTACACCCTCAGTTTGGACTCACAGGTCAGGAACTCACAGATGTTGGGCACAGGGAACACTATCTCCTCCATGGTTCGGTCATGACGCACAATCTGAGAGGAGGACACACACAGGAACACACTCAGTCAATGTCAGCTCTATGGGTGTGGAGTGGACCAGCCACCTAGCCCCTGGTTGGAGAGCACTCATGTGGCTGGACAGTGGAATTTAGCTCCAGGCTTTTGAGTATTTCCATTAAACCACATCAGATTAAGAGGAACTGAAATCCCTCTATGGCAGTTTCCCCAATGCTGGTCCTGGAGACCCAAAGGGGTGCATATTTTGTTTTTTGCCCTGGCACTAATAGGACCAGTATTACGAAACACTTCCCTATGGCAAAAACATTTTTCTTTGTCAATGACAGTTAAAGATATCCAATTAATACACTGTGTGAGTGTGTTTGACTGATGTCACTGACCTCTATCTGAGCAGTGTGTTTGGCGTAGAACTCCAGAGCCTCGTCTCCCTCTCCGTTGGTCCCTCCTGGTTTCAGCATCACCTGCAGCTCCTTGTTGTGGCGTGCCAACTACAGGGGTCCAAGTCAAGTAAGGGGTCAAATCGCTCATGAGAAGTATAGCAGGCAAAACTGCATCTGACTGTTGTGTGAGAGCCTCAAATGGTTGTGTCCAATAGTTGAATGTAATATCAATCAATTGTGGATCAAATGGTTGGTTATTCAAAAAACGATGTCCTTCTAAATGTGTCATTATGATAACTAGGCCCTGTCCTCTACCTGGTGGGCCAAGATGTAGATGTTGTGGCCCACGTTCCTGGGGGAGGCAGCATCATGCTCCTCCTCCTCCCCGCTGTCGTCATCCTCTTCGGGATCCTCAAACTCCACCTCTCCCTGCAGGTAGGCCTTCTTGATCACATCCACCTGAGGATCTCACCACCACCCAGACAACAATTACCTTCATTGCCCTATACCTGTGTGGGGAGACTTATGGGTGCAATTTAGATTTTTTTGGGGGGGGAAATGGGCTCACCAGCTCCTTAGGTCTCATGTTGTACAGGATTCTCTCAGCATTCTCACTGTCATGGCGACTCTCCATGATAGCCAACAACAATTTGGAGGCATTGTTCTGAGAGAGCGAGAGAGACACTTACAAAAAAACTTTTGTCTTTAATAAGACATCCTCATTACACTAAAAACACTACAGAGAGAGAAAGAGAGAAATAACTGAGATAATGGTTTGTTATCATGTAAACGTTATGCCATAGTCATGAGATACGTATAAAGTTGAAAATCAAATCTTTCTAAGCCGTTTCTGTTCCTCCTTCCAAAGAAAACAGGCAGAATCCACAAGGCTTAGAGGGAAAATGCAATCTGCAGATATTTGGTTTGGCACCAAAGGAGCTAGCTTAGGAGAGATTCATGAGTTGTCTAGGTTTCAAAAGCAGCAGCACACTGTTTGTGAAGTTCCACTCCGGGATAGAGTATCTACTAGAGTAGGGAGTAAAGTAGCTTTTACTACTAGGTCCAGTGTGGAGACCCAGCCTATGTTTTTATTTATTTTATTTTACCTTTATTTAACCAGGCAAGTCAGTTAAGAACACATTCTTATTTTCAATGACGGCCTGGGAACAGTGGGTTAACTGCCTGTTCAGGGGCAGTACGACATGTCAGCTCGGGGGTTTGAACTCGCAACCTTCCGGTTACTAGTCCAACGCTCTAACCACTAGGCTACGCTGCCGCCCCAAAATGTCCAAAATGGCACCCTATTCCCCATATAGCGCACTACTTGTGACCAAAACCCTTTGAGAGGGAGGCCTCACCTTGAGTTCAAGCACCAGGTCCATCCTCTTCTTCCCCAGTGGGTTGATGTCATTCAGGATCAGGGCGATGATGATGTCAATGCCATTGGACTCATGGGTGGCGATGCAGTTCTGCAAGGAAACAATAAAAGTCAATTTTATAAATGCGCTGCATGGACTACACTAGGTCACTAGTTATCCATGTCAGGGCCCTCTCAACCTATCCATAGACAGTATTAGTAGTATGGATGACAAATAGAAGTGGACCCAGGATAGGAGTCCATAACTGCTTCATATGGTATGCATATGTGCTTGTAGCTAGTTCTTACGGGATGGGCCCACTGTATCTGTTTGTAGTTCTAATGACAAAATGACACAGGCCCACAGTTAGTTGGTTCTAATGACAAGAGCCCATACATAGCTGTGGTTCTAAAGGCCAGTACCTGGTTCTCGTGGCAGGGTCCTTGGCAGTACTCGGTCAGGCTCTCCACTGTCTGGTTGATGAGAGCCACGTTCTTCTCATTGATGTAGAGGCCCAGTAGACCCAGGCCTCCCGTGGTGCTGCCACAGATACAGTCCAGGAACTGCAGCGTCTCACACACCAGATTATAGTTGTTCTTATTGTTCTGACACCGCAGAAAGTTCTGGAGAGGGACCAAGGGAGGGTAAGAATACAGCGGTTTGCACATTTTATACATAACATTTTTTATTTCATTCAGAAAAAATTACATTACGTAAAGTGTGACTCTGAACTAAAGAACATTCCAGTTAACATCAAACTGAGGACAGGATGACCCTGACTCCTTAAAACACAGAGAATATCTATACATGAGTCACTGGGTAATCAGCGCCATAGTGTTGAGCTAACAGTTAGATTGAAGACGTGACCACCAGGCCTCCATTAGTGAATAGAACCATCGATCTCATGACTCCCATATCATGTACTGACTACGCACTTCATGTTCATTCACAGCCATATTAAATGGCTCATAGAACACAACGCAGAAAGTCCTAACATTTACATTTTGGTCATTTAGCAGACATTCTTATCCAGAGCGACTTACACAATCGACCACTGCGAACTAAAGACATAGCGGTGAACTTCATAACTATTGCCATATAACATGACTTGTCCTGCTAAGAGGCTAGCTGTGAGGGCTAGCTCCCCTGATGTTGGGCTGGCTGAATAACTGACCTGCAGGTCTCGGTTGTGGTTCTCACAGAGCAGCTGGAGGAAGCGCAGGATAGGCTGCATGATGACAATGATGAAGCTCATCTCTCCATCTTCCTGGCTCTTGTCCCCGGCGCTGGGCGTGCCGTCTGCCGCCGAGAAGTGGTCCTCTGGGTCAGCCTCACGGCGGTACGAGTTGAAGGCTTTCTTAGTGGCCGACGATGCCTCCAGCAGCTGCTCTCTCGCTTCCTCTGTCACCACCACCGCTGAGTCTTTGGCTGCAGAGACACAGGGATGACAGAGGAACCAAACTAGGTATTGGGGATAAAATTAAGACTTCTTTGTGGCAGCTAGTATTTATTGCTAAAGTGTTCAGAGAAAAACAAACCTTAGATCAGTGTCTAGGGGTAACTTCATCCTACTCTCTTAAAATGCAATAACTGACAATAAAATAAGTTGACCTCTGACCTTTCTTGCGGATGGGCACTTCCTTGTCGGGGGCGTCGTCGTCCCTCTTTCTGTTGCCGAGGTCGCTGGTGTTGACTGTCACAGTGGCTTTGATCTCCAGCTGGGCCAGCTTCATCCGGTCGTAGAATACCCGGAAAAACTTCTCAGACTTCTTGTCCTCCGTCAGACGGCAGAAGAAGGAACGCTAGTACAAAGGAAGCCAAGTAAAGGTACTGGGAAGTAATGTTATTTACAACAAAAGGTTACAAGGGAGGAACGTTCATTTCCGTCATGTGAATGCTTGTGTATTGTTGTGTGTAGCCTTCTTCACCAAATTGAGTACACTAGGCGTTATTGTTGATGGCTCAGTTGGTTACTTGCAGCGTATAGTGTTCGCAATAGCACAGTTCTGGGTTTGATTCCTGCATGACAACAATACATGTGATAACTGTAAGACAGCTTTGGATAAAAGCATCTGCTAAATGTCCCTTTCGCTAAACAAAGGTTCAGGTAATTCAAATTGATCAAAATAAGACAGGTCTGCACTACTGTGTATACAGTACCACCAAGTACATATCATAAACATATACACTTTCTGCTACAAGGGCAATTCTGGTAATGTATGTAGTTACTGTAACACTGAATATTACCATGGAGATTACCTAAAGTCTCCTATTTAGACAACTTGTTTGATTCGGGCAACCCAAATTTGTCTGTCACACTGCCAAATGGTGAAGCGGGTTATTTGACCAAGAATGAGAGTGATGGAGTGCTGCATCAGATGACCTGGCCTCAACAATCACCCGTCCTCAACCCAAATGAGATGGTTAGGGATGAGTTGGACCGCAGAGTGAAGGATAAGCAGCCAACAAGTGCTCAGCATATGTGGAAATTCTTACACAGGGACACGAAGTTAATCTTAAATTAATCATTGTTTATTTGTCAGCGCGCTGGAGAGGTTCCAACAAACTTAATGCACCATAGTGAATGTGTCAGAAGCTCTGCCTGGGCAGTCCCAGCAGTTGTCTTATATACGGCTATACACAGACAAGCTATATTTGCATGATGTTTCATTCATGTGACAGACCAATCAGTATTCATAACATGTGACTGAGCAATATCTCACCAGGTTTCTTCTCTCTAAACTGAGACCTTGAAACTAAGATATATTTTGTTTGTTCTGAAAACAAGGTCTGGGTGTGCTGCCAAATTGCAGCTACTGATAGTGAGGATTTGTACAGTCAGCCACTTGCAAACACATATTTGTTTATAGAACAGTACATGTTCATAGAACACAGAAATTAGTTATAAGGAAAGAACAAACATGAAAACGTTTTGGAAAAGCATTCCAGGTGAAGCTGGTTGAGAGAATGCCAAGAGTGTGCTGTCATATAGGCAATATTTATATTTGAAGAATCTCAAATATATTTTGATTCGTTTTAAAAAAGGGTTATTACAGGATTCTATATGTATTATTTCATAGTTTTGATGTCTTCACTATGAGTAGGTATGTCCAAACTTTTGAGTTTTAGTCAAATATTATATGTTCGGGCCCTCCGACCATCCGCTCAAGAAAAAGTTGTCCCACGGCTAAAACTAGCTGATAAATCCCTGGTCTGACAACATCGTGTTTCAAGATGGGAATTCTCCTCTTTCTTTCTTTCTTTCTTTTCTTTCTTTTCTTTCTTTCTTTCTTTCTTTCTCTTCTTTCTTTCTTTCTTTCTTTCTCTTCTTTCTTTCTTTCTTCCTTCCTTCCTTTCTTCCTTTCTTTCTTTCTCACTCTCTGTGTGCCCCATGCATGCAAAACACCATTACACCAAGACCACAATCAGCCTCAGCAAACACTAAAGAAGGGAAGGAAAAAACCCCGTTAACGCTTTGACTGTGCCATCAAGATACTACCCTTTCTGAACTGCCTGTCATCTAATGCTGTGGAAGACCATTGCCAAAACACTGCCAGATCCATACAGATGTTTGGTTAAATTGTTTATTTATTCTGTTTTTAAAGCGACATATTCTTCTTGTAATGAATATTGCAATATAAAATAAATTGATTATTATTATTATCTCATGTGGTTACAGAACCTCAGTGGAGAGACCACAGTTTGGACTTGGACTCTTTATTCTGTGGGGGTCACATTCAAGCTAAATGGGAGCACATTCTAACCCCTGACTGCAATGAGATCTGTGCTGTCCTATTTCCCTGGAGTGGGGGGGGGGGGGGTTGGTAAGAGCTGTTATCTGGTCACAGTCTACTTGGAGGGAGAGGAGGAGAGACTCTGACCCAGTGGCAGAACATGCCCAATGCTCAGGGTGAATATGACACGAGAGGGAGAAGCCTACCCTACTTACACAGATAGAGGGAGGAAGGGAGGAAAGAAGGAGAGAGGAAGGGAATAATGGAGGGAGAGAGAAAGACAGACAGGGAGCAGAAAAGAGTTAAGAAAAGGGGCGAGATTAACAAAAAATTCAATGAGAAAGGGAAATGGAGTAAGAGAGGTAGGGAGAAATGGGGACGGAGTGAGCGAGTGGTTGAGGAAGGGGGGGGGGGTAATGTTATCAGAGTTGGTATCTAGGCTAGCTCTAAAAAGCTTGTTGCATAACTTGCTTTTTTTCTAGGTTAGGTGTGAAGTCTTAAACTGGGGTAGTGGTTGTGTGCTTTAGGGCTGGTTTAAGCGTGTGTGTATGTGTGCGTGCGTGTTGACATGCGAGGTTGAAAAACAAATAATTTGTAGTTTAAACAAAATGGACAAACTCCATTTTATGTCATATTTAAAAAGAGAGATGTGTATGGAACGCTTGCTGGCATGAGGGCGTTCAGTAACACAATGTTAGACATGTGAAATGAATGAAACATGCCACTCCTCCTTGGTAAAGAGCCCTGAGTTTGCTAACCTTAATTCTCTGAATACAAGGGAATCTCATACTACAGGAGATAGCTAAGTGAACCCACTGACACACCATACTGTACACAAGCACACACAGAGAATGTGGAATCATACAACAATGCACACACACAGTCGTGGAGTAATCTGCAGCATTAATAAACTCTGCTTAAAAGCTTGGGCAAAATATGTTACAATGTTGCTCACATACATTGTCATAAGTCACAGAAATAATGTCTTCTCAAATATGTAGGTCACCACGGATCAGTGTGGTTGTAAAGATAGCATTTTCGAAGTATCCAAGCCAACATTTAATGGGATAGTACCTTGCTCACTTACTATCAAAAAGTATATCTATAGTTTAGTGAAACTGATAACATACTAGTGTCTAGCCAGCAGTCTTTCCTCAGTATCAAAGGATTATGCAGTCTGAATAAAACAGTATTATGTTGTGTCATCAGGTATTCCAATGACAGATCTGCCCAGCTTAAACCCAAAATCAGTGACTTCTCCCTACACCCTCCTCTACTCCAAATCAACAATGACATCATTGTGTACTTATGCCCCCTGGGCAGCAGACTCCAAATCCCCCAGGCCCCACCCACCCCTACCCCCACCACTGTGCACCAGACCACTCGCACGTACACCCTCTGCCACCAGTCAGGGTGAAGGGGTGTGGGATGGAGGAGAGTAGGGGTGGTGGTGCGGGGAGAGTGTGCGTGCTATCCAGCAAGATCCAGTGCAATAAATAACTTGATGACAGAGTGGATAGTGCAGAGGCAGAGAGGGGGGATTAACTGAACCTCACAACCTGGCAAACCACAGAAGTGTGTGTGTGTGTGTGGGGGGGGGGGGGGGATGAGTGTTCATGCCTGTCTCTCTCCACGTTCATCTCTCCCAGAGACCGTAAAAAAAAACTCTCTCCTTCCCATCTCTCTTTCTCGCACAGGCGTGGGTGGGACATTGGGGCCTGAGGAGGGGGTGAGGGAGGAGGGGGGGTAGGCTTCACCGGTGGGGCCTTGGCCAGGATAACACACACAGCGATTACACTGATCCTAGCGGAGACAAGAGCTCTTCACAGCCCCCCTACTCCTCCCCTCCTGCCTCTAACCCTGGATAGCTTACATAACACACACACACACACACACACACACCGGTCTAAGGAATTGCATCTCAGTTGGGAGATGCAGGAGTCCCATAGGGCGGTACACAATTGCCCCGCCGTCGTCCGGGTTTGGCCGGGGTAGGCTGTCATTGTAAATAAGAATTTGTTCTTAACTGACTTGACCTGAGCTCTTCTAAATCCTAGAGGGTCCTAAAGGGTCTCCCTCGCCACAATTGATTCAAAACAAAGTTTGCATTGTGTGTGATTGCATTGTATGCATCACACACTGTACACATTTGTTGTTGCCGAACCATGCATTTTGCAACAGCATGATGGTAGAAGTAATATGGTCTTTCTTTCTTTCTTCTGCATTTCAGCGTGGTCAAAACATCCCCCTATTATTAGAAGACATTAGTAGAATAGAGAGATATAGTGTTCCTACAAGTACATTGTTTTGGCAGGCGTATTAAAAAGACATCTGTGTTTAGACCGGACTTAGAAAAATTGTTCTGGAAAAGAGACAACGCTCGACAGATTGATGTTGAGGATGTTAAGACAGACATGGTGGTGGAGGAGTAGAAAATGGAGTGATGGTGAGGAGGAGGGAAGAGGAGAGAGAGAGCGAGAGGGAAGTGAAGGATGGGGAGTCTCAGGGGCCCCCTGGAGTGTTGGGTAAACAGAGAGACTGTCTGTAACCATGGAGACTAACCCCAAGCGGAATGAGATTTAGGCGTGGCAGGGCGAGGCGGGGGCTCTGAAAAACAAGGTCACAGCGCTTTCCCTTCTCTCCTTCCGTTCCGCCACTTGGCATCAACAAAGGGATGTTATATAACAGCTATTTATAACAGCGCTCCCTCTCGTTCCCACTCTCTCTCTCCCTAATTCACGTCAGGCAGCGCCACACATAGACTAACTGCAATTGCAGCTCTCCTCCGCGTCTCTCTTCCTTTTGCCTTCTCTCTCCACTGAATCATTTTCTTCACTTACAGCCTTTTGTCCTCTCTTACCCAAAACGAGCCTCTTTGCTTCCTTCTTCCTGCTATCCTCTTCTCTGTTCCTTCATCTTCTACTCTTCTTCCTTATCCTCTGTCCTCTCTGTCACTCTGACCCTCCCCTGACAATGGAAGCTTGAAAAAAATCACAGACTAGACAATAGAATAGGACAGATGACCTTGTGTCTTGTCAATCATCTTACACAGTAACTCAGGACTAAAACCCAGAGAGGAACCTCACCATCCCAAACTTACTAACTTCCTTCCTTACATATTAGCACAAAGAAGCCTTTATTGGTGTGGCATTGGTTCTTCAGTGTGCAGTCAGTCTATGGATGCCTCCTGGAAGGCAAATGAGCAGCATGACTTCTGGTTTCACGTCAGGTGCCCGACCACTGCTGAAATGTCACATCACAACACAATAACCACGCACACACACAAGACCTTTCCCTCCCTTTGTGCCAACAGTAGCCGTCACAGGAAGGAAGAGTGTGGCAGGCAGGAACAATCTAATGTCTCCTGGAGAAAAGTGACTGATGTTTTTAATTATTTTATGTAACCTTTAACTAGCCAAGTCAGTTAAGAACAAATTCTCAATGACGGCCTACCTCGGCCAAACCCTAACCCGGACGACGCTGGGCCAATTGTGCACCACCCTATGGGACTCCCGATCACGGCAGGTTGTGATACAGCCTGGAATCGAACCAGGGTATGTAGTGACGCCTCTAGCACCGAAGCCTCTAGCACTGAGATGCTGCGCCACTCGGGAGCCCCTGACATGGATTGTTCTTGGCTAACTTTCTTTTATTTGTAGAAAGACAGTTGCTCAGTCACTCCTGGCCTGCCTAGAAGCTGGCAGGAGAGTGTATAAGTAAGGAGTTTGAGCATGACTGAGGGAGTGGGTGAGTGAGTACATGGTCAGGTTTATTTCTGTGTGGTATGTAGATCAGGGGGTAATGGTAAACCGTGCGAGTGCTATCTCAGGCTTCCATCCAGAAGAGTTGTCAAATCAAAATCAGATTCTATTGGTCACATACACGTGTTTAGCAGATGTTATTGTGGGTGTAGTGAAAAGCTCGTCTGGGATAGACCTGTCAACACAGATAAGAAACCTCAGAGTGGATCCCTTCTTAAAAAGATACATTGAAAACGAGGAGTGCTAGTACACCAACAAACATGCGCATTGCTATTAGTTTGTGTTTCATAGAAATAATATGAGGTCAGGACTCCAGCAAATTAATCTAAAAATAATTACAATACTATTTGTATAGTCTTAATATTCTTTGAGAGACAAATCCACTTTTCATCATAATTAAATAAATATATCTTCAAAGACCAGGGTTCAAAGACCAGGGTTAAGAAGATTATTATCCAGCTCATCAGTATGAAAAGTGAACCTGGAGGTTTCTAGAAAGACCTATTCTAGTGTGTCCTCAGGTTTCATAATCTACTGGGAGACAGAACAGTCCAAACACCACAGAGGACAACTGCAGAGACGTCAAGTGGTTATTTGTAGAGGTGACAGTTGGTGATCATCTGGAGAAGTATCCGGGTCAGAAAGCAAATTATCTAGCCTAGCAAGCTGGTTTACATTCATGAAATGCTACAGTATGTTAAGTCATGAAGTACTTAAGAGAACATGTCTCCCCTTTTTAGCATTAAATGATAATACTTATACTCTAAATTTCCGCTCAGTGTTTCAGAACAAAATAACTATGTAATAAAGAGCGGCAGTTTATTTCCAGTCGCCCCTCCTCTCTCCCTACTGCCCCACTTCCAGAGGCTCAGCATGACCCAGTCTGGGTCGAGAAAGAAAGAGAGGGAGGGAAAGAGAGAAAGAGGGAGGGCTGGAATGTTTTTAAGCCCGAGACATTCCTCATTGTTCATTCACACAGGCCTTATGTAATGCTGGTCACGTGATACTCTGTGCTCTCTCTGCAGCAGCGAGGCTAACAGGCAGGGAGGGAGGCAAACAGGGATACAGGCAGACAGGCTGCAGCCGTGGGAAGTCAGGACATCATCTCTGCTAGAGTGGCTTCCTCCCTCCTAATCTGATTACGCAAGTTGCCCCTGCTTACGCAAGCACAGGCAGGCAGAGACAGACAGACAACACAGACAGATTGATAGCAAACATAAATGCAGCGGGCTTGTGCACACATTTATATGCACACACACGTAACTAAATGTCTCCTATGTTTGCAGAGAAGTATCATATTTCTCCATTGTAAACAATCCAGAGGGCTTTATGGAGCAGGTGTCATGTGCCTCACAGTTTCAGTTCAATCATTCCCCTTGGCCTCAAGGGACTGTTTAAAGTTGACAGTAAACTTGGTCTTTATTGTGTGCTCAGCTCTGTCAGGAGAAGTAGAGCAGTGTTGTGGGGCATGCTGAGTCATTCTCTTCTTTAATAATAATAATTTTGGGGGTGTTTATATTTGTCCTGTTACAAGTGTGTAATGGAAATGTGTTTCTTGCATATTCCAACTCCCCTGAGCGACCTGCAGGAAGTGGGGTCACAGCCAGGGTCACCATTGTTCAGAGCCCCTAGAGCAATTAGGGCTAAGTGCGTTCCTCAAGGGCACAGCGACAGATTTTTCACCTTATCAGCTCAGGTTTTCAAATAAGCAACCATTTGGTTACTGGCCCAACACTCGAACCTTGAGGCTACCTGCCACCCCTTCTAAGGCAGCGGGGAGGGGTGTGGACTAATGCAAAATGGCTGCCTTGTACAGGGTCAGAGCAGGCCAGTACCTGGATAGACCTTGGTACTGTCCCTATCCAAGGACTTCTCTTTTTCTCTTTTTTTTCCCTCATCTATGAAGTGTGTTGGATGTTTGGACCAATGATGTATGTTGTTTATAGTAGTGAAATGCACTTTAAATAATGTTTGGTTTGATTTATCATTCAGGTATTTATTAGGCTTCAGTCATTCCTGACAAACCCACATCCTTATGATTGGCAGCTGGCTCTGACTCACTTGGATGGTGGTGTTCCCACCCTCCAGCAGGGCGATGGCCAATAGGATGCTCTCCTGAAAGACACGGTCACTGGTGGTGTTCATGATGAGGTCGATGACCAGGTCGGAGGCGCCCTCCTTGTCCAGATGACACTGCACCTCTGCCAGGCTCATCTCCCCTCGACTCAGGGCTCCCGGACCACCTAGACCTGAAGGGAGGGACAGGGGTGGAGGGTCAGGATTATGAATGTGGTTTTCCCTGATCTACTGATTTATAAGGATAAGGAGAGGTTTCAAATCTTATATCTAACATCTTACTACCACAGTCATCTATAGATACCTCTAAATTACTCATTCACAATGGAATGTCTGGCGAAATATGAGTGCAAAATAGGGCAGTCGCCTACATCCAGGCAGTCGCCTACATCCAGGCAGTCGCCTACATGTATATTTCATTGTGAAACCTTTACAAACTAATTTACAATGTAATTGCATATATAATTAGAAAGCAAATTCAAGTTTTAGCCACATTTCAAATAATGATGTTTTAATTTCATAAGAAAACATCAAGAGGGGCTACTATGCTTCTTATGAGCGATTAACACCAGTATCAATGACAACACCCATGGTAGCCTTTAGTAGTGGCACACACCCACGGCACTCACACACACATGCAAACACACCCGCTGCACTCACACACATGCAAACACACTCGCTGCACACACACACAAACACACAGGCAAACACACTGCACTCACACACCCACACACATGCAAACACACTGCAATCACACACATGCAAACACACTGCACTCATACACCCACACACATGCAAACACACTGCACACACACACAGACATGCAAACACACTGCATTCATATGCACACACAGACATGCAAACACACTGCATTCATATACCACCCCCCCCCCCCCCACACACACGTAAACACAATGCAATCACACACTCACACACATGCAAACACACTGCACTCGCACACATGCAAACACACTGCACTCGCACACATGCAAACACACTGCACTCACCCCCCCCCCCCCCCACACACACACACACATTAATAAGGCTTGGGGGGGGGGGGGGGGACCCAAGAACTAGGCTTATTACTCATTCCCATTAGAGGCATAGTGTTGTAACAGCACTTACATATTACATTGATTGACATGGACACTAAATCATTGAACATTGAACATGGGCACTAAAACATGCTTTACCTGGGTAATATGACATCATTCCATATGCGTTTACAGCTGCCACCATGTTAAGTGTGATAAACTTCTGCATCCTGGTGATGGTCTTAATACTACATAGAAATAAGCTACACTCTTATCATGGTTTATTCAACAGGCCTCATTCCCCAAAAAGCCAGAGTAGTTCTCCTCAACTGAGCTGTATGAGAAAAGCTGTGTGAAGAGATACATTGCCTCAATATTTTGGTCAGATCAATCACAGTGACCTGCTCATCATGAGGAAATAACAGTGTTGTGCTCAGTCACAGGGCTGGACTAGAGCTAGACATCTCTACAGCTCAGCAGTAAAGAATTATGTGTGTGTGTGTGTATAGAGATAGGCCTCCTGGTTATATAACAGAGAGATAATGAACAGGTCTGTTTGAGAAATCTTGACATGCATACACTTCTTTAGCAGAACAATATCAACTTCCCTTAGTTGTGCTATCTGCATGACTAATAAAGATGAATAAAGATACTTTTCTTTGGAAGGGGGCAGAGGTCCAGAGTTAAGAATTAGGTCAAAAGAATATGCAACGTTGCCATGCTTGGTTTGTGTGCACTAGAAACTCTTGCTTTTTAAAAATAATTATAATATTTTTTTTACATTTTAGGTTCCTTTTGTTCATTTGCATCTGGCAAATTACTCATACAACAGTTTGTGACAACTTACACAAAACAATGGACAGACAGACCGAGAGACAGAAGAGGACAGATGGAGAAGAGGATAGACGGAGAAGATGGGGAGACAGAGAGAAAGACAGACAGAGAGACAAGGAAGAGGACAGGGAGACAGAGAAGAGGATAGACGGAGAAGATGGGGAGACAGACAGAGAGACAAGGAAGAGGACAGGGAGACAGAAGAGGATAGACGGAGAAGATGGGGAGACAGACAGAGAGACAGACAGAGAGACAGAAGAGGACAGACGGAGAAGAGGATAGACGGAGAAGATGGGGAGACAGAGAGAAAGACAGACAGAAGAGGACAGACGGAGAAGAGGATAGACGGAGAAGATGGGGAGACAGAGAGAAAGACAGACAGAGAGACAAGGAAGAGGACAGGGAGACAGAGAAGAGGATAGACGGAGAAGATGGGGAGACAGAGAGAAAGACAGACAGAGAGACAGAAGAGGACAGACGGAGAAGAGGATAGACGGAGAAGATGGGGAGACAGAGAGAAAGACAGACAGAAGAGGACAGACGGAGAAGATGGGGAGACAGAGAGAAAGACAGACAGAAGAGGACAGACGGAGAACAGGATAGACGGAGAAGATGGGGAGACAGAGAGAAAGACAGACAGAGAGACAAGGAAGAGGACAGGGAGACAGAGAAGAGGATAGACGGAGAAGATGGGGAGACAGAGAGAAAGACAGACAGAGAGACAGAAGAGGACAGACGGAGAAGAGGATAGACGGAGAAGATGGGGAGACAGAGAGAAAGACAGACCGAGAGACAGAAGAGGACAGACGGAGAAGATGGGGAGACAGAGAGAAAGACAGACAGAAGAGGACAGACGGAGAAGAGGATAGACAGAGAAGATGGGGAGACAGAGAGAAAGACAGACAGAGAGACAAGGAAGAGGACAGGGAGACAGAGAAGAGGACAGACGGAGAAGATGGGGAGACAGAGAGAAAGACAGACAGAGAGACAGAAGAGGATAGACGGAGAAGATGGGGAGACAGAGAGAAAGACAGACAGAAGAGGACAGACGGAGAAGAGGATAGGCGGAGAAGATGGGGAGACAGAGAGAAAGACAGACAGAGAGACAAGGAAGAGGACAGGGAGACAGAGAAGAGGACAGATGGAGAAGATGGGGAGACAGAGAGAAAGACAGACAGAGAGACAAAGAAGAGGACAGGGAGACAGAGAAGAGGATAGACCGAGACAGACAGACAAGATGAGAAACAGTAGAGACAAATAAGATGACAGACAGAGAAGAGGACAGACAGAGGAGATGACAGATAGAGATACTATATACTAGATATAGGGAATCTTCTCAGAGAGATGCTCTCACCTGATTGGCTCTTGCTGGGCCCTACTGGAACCAGGGTTCCGTTGCTGAAGGCAGTCAGGCTGTCCCTCCGCCCACCACTCCTACTATGGAAGTTGCCATAGTAACGGTTCACCAGAATCTGCCTCAACGCCTCACCCTACAAAGAGAAGAAAACTGAGGTGTATTAATGGGATGGTGTAAGAGAGGAGACTTGAGAGGGAGTTTATTATACAGTGTACATTATGAGCACCATATATGCATCATCATGCCAGTGAGGCCCAGTTGAATTGATTAAAGTGGTTTGAAGAGGGAAGGGACATATGGCAACTTCCCAGGATCAGGCCAAGCCAATCAAAAATAAACATTGTGTGCATGAACTGAACTGCTCTAAGTTACCCACATAGTCCTGCAAGGATGAAGATTAGAGTTCAGATGGCATGTTTGTTTTGGTTGGAATAGGGTTCTGAAAACACCAGGGTTATGGGTTTGATATCAGCATGGGCTCCCTATGTCGCTGTAGATAAAGCGTCTGCTAAATGTCCATATTGTTATTACTCTCCCAACATTCTCATTCACATATTGAATAAACACTCAATAACACAAGTAAAAATAAGTCATCAAGCTTGTTATATCTCTATCCCTGGTAAAAGTGAGCCTGCGTCCTGCTTTGGGAGTTTGGGACCTAGCTTTTTTCAGACAGGCCTGCCCTCCCAAGACATAGCAAAGATGACTCATCCAGCCACCAATGGGAGTCTGCACGACTCTGCCATTGCCACGGCAACTGCAGCGCACACGTTACCTGACAGACCTCCCATGAGGGGAACTGAGGGAAAAGAGTGAGAGGTGGTAGAGTGTGTGTGTGCGTGTGTTACAGTCAGCCGTGGGTGTGCATTTGAGAATGAGAGCGACATTACATAAAGCCTGCTACCATGGTAATGCTCCAGCTAGCAGAGATGGGCTAACCCACGCAGTACGGAGAACAGAGCCTTATCTGTCATCGGCAGGGGGCAGATTTATGGACATTGTTTGGGCATTGTGTGAAACAAACGACACAATCACACATCGAGAGCCAAACATCCAATCACGCTCCACATCTTTGTCTTCCACTCCCCATTTCCTTTGAGACAACAAGTGTGTGGAGGTGGGAAGGTAGCATATGTTGTGCGAGTTGGTCCATCTGTGTTCGATTGCAGTACCCAGTTTGTGTTAGAGACAAACTGACTGCTAAGAGAATGCCACTGAAATACAGGCTTCACTTGTGCTCATCCTTTCCACACACACAGACACACTAAGCCAACCGTGATTATATGGAGGACACCAAGTCAGCTAACAACAACCGTAGGGTAAGGGCTGCAGTGGAGTTCGTAATCTGTTGAGTTCAGTGATGGGTTAAGGGTTCAGGCTAGGGTGAAAGCCTAGCAATCTCTACGGTCGGTCTTGATCATGTGTGTGAGCTTCTGTTATGTTAGAGTTACGTTCAGGACTAGGGGTTTATCTTGGTCATGTTATGGCCTTGGCCACTAGTACCTACCCTTTTCTGATGTTATGCTCATGTTCATGTTCGGATCCTCCGGTAGTTTATTAAGGTTAAATTGGGGTTAAGGGTTTATGGTTGTGCTCATGTTACAGTCAGGATTAGTACCTACCCTCCTCTGGTCATCCAGTATTTTCTGTGGCTGGTTGAGATCCAGCTGCTGGTGCAGTGAGGTGGGTTAGCACAGCACAGCGGGCCAACAGAAACAAACACAGGGTTATTCCTCATGCAGCATTGGTAAGGCCAACATACACAGACACAGTGTTAATAACAGATTATTAATAATTCTATAAATTATTGACTTGCAAATAGGCAGCTATAGGGTTGTGCCATGCCATTGACTGGTTAGAGCGGGGTGGTGTGAAGGTTATGGAGGGGTCAAAGCAAAGGGAGGGGTCAGCAACGGCGATGATGACTATCAATCAGGAAGTAAAGGGAGGGTGAAGAGAATCAACAGTTCACTCTCTGGAACCACAGCATATAACGAACTGCAGACCAACGTTGCAGTCAGCAAAGTACAATACTACTGTACAAATGACAGCACAAATAAAAGTAATCCATGGTTCTCTTGTCTTTCATGTGGATCCTTGGCCTTTTGGAGAGGTTGCGGCCACATAGTGGGATGTACAGGATACCTGTTAGCTAGCTACAACTGTTTGGAGTCCGATCACGCTCCCGTGCAATCATGTTAATTACATAAGATGCAGATACACTAGAAGGGGAGGCGTGGATGGGGAAGGGGTGGAGGGGAAAGAGAGAGGGAGGGAGTTACATAATGGAGCTCAGTGACACACAGGAGCTTAGAAAACCCATCTGTCACCATAACAAGAGAGCGAGAATAACACAACAAATCACAACACAGGGCTCTGCCAGCACAACCATGCCCCCCCTGAAACAAGGAAGGAGGGAATAAAGGGCGGCTGAGGGCAGGCCTATAACTGGCTACATTAACCTGTTGAGTGTAGGGGGCAGTATTTTGATGTTTGGATGAAAAACGTACCCAAATTAAACTGCCTATTTCTCAGGCTCAGAAACTAGAATATGTATATAATTGTCAGATTAGGCTAGAAAACACTCTAAAGTTTCCAAAACTGTCAAAATACTGTCTGTGAGTATAACAGAACTTATATTGCAGGCGAAAACCTGAGGAAATTCCAACTAGGAAGTGCCTCTTATTTTGAAAGCTCCCTGTTTCATTGCATGCCTTCCCTCCATTTAAAGGGATATCAACCAGATTTCTTTCCCTACGGCTTCCACATGATGTAAACAGTCTTTAGACATAGTTTCAGGCTTTTATTCTGAAAAAATGAGCGAGAATGATCACATCTCGATAGTGGATGACTGGGTGCCAGCAGAGTTTTGCATGCGCAACAGCTTGGAGCAGACATTTTCTCTCTCTCCTATTGAAAAAGCTACGGTCCGGTTGAAATATTATTGATTATTTATTGTAAAAACAACCTGAAGATTGATTATAAAAAACGTTTGACATGTTTCTACGAACTTTACGGATACTATTTGGAATTTGCGTCTGCCCCGTCGTGACTGCTCGAGCCTGTGGATTTCTGAACAAAACGTGCCAACCAAATGGAGGTATTTTGGATATAAAAATAATCTTTATGGAACATAAGGAATATTTATTGTGTAACTGGGAGTCTCGGGAGTGCAAACATCTGAAGATCAAAGGTAAGCGATTCATTTTATTGCTTTTCTGACCTTCGTGACGAATCTACTTTGCTGCTAACTGTTTGTAATGTTTTGTCTGCTGAGAGATGTCCTGACATAAACGCTCAGTTTGCTTTAGCTGTAAAGCTTTTTTGAAATCTGACACATCAGGTGGATTAACAACAGGCCAAGCTGTATTTTGCTTTATTGCACTTGTGATTTTATAAAAATGTAATATTTTTAATAACTTAATTTGAATTTGGAGCTCTGCAATTCAGCGGATGTTGACGAAAATGATCCCGCTAACGGGATGGGTGCGCCTAGAAGTTAGAGAGGTTGTGTGTGTGTGTAGGGTTGGAATAGTGTGCCGTTTTCCTACCGTATATCCAATATATGGTAGATAAGCCTGAGAATTCCTGGTATGTGTCTGTATAGAGACTAGCATGTTTGTGTCACCTTAAAACTTTCAGTGATTATGTTACCTTTTACACATCACTTAAAGACTTAAGAACATTTAAATCTAACTTAAAAAGTTACGTTTACATAATCATACTGTTTCCTTCAAAATGTATGACCACATCAATGCCAGACAGCCACCGTCACACAGCCTGCTGATCAGAGCAGATCTGCGCTCTCTCCCCAACGCCCATGGGTCCAACCACAGCGACCGCACAACAACCCCTTATGCTCACCACATCCTCCCCAACAATCGTTCCACCGAGCTGGAATCTCCCCGCGGCAAGCCCCTGCTGTCTGTCACATCTCCAGATTCCACGTTAAGAGAAAACACATGCAAAAACATTCCCCTTTTAGGTGTTTTTTTTGTGTGTGTGCTGTGCATGTCCATGTGTTTGTGTTTTAGCAGGCGGAGGGAGACAGTCATGTTTAGACCCGTTGCTGACTGAAATGGATCTTGGGGTTTGCCGCTTGGCTGCCCACTGTCCAAAGTTCTCCAAACACAATAAAGACATTGAGGAAACCTAATAGAATGTCTGTTGCTCTCTGTCATTTTCGCTGCAACTAACCTGCTTTTCTCAGACTTGCAAAATGAAATCAATCTAGTCCACCCAAGCTCTTGAGCCAAGGCCAACACCAACCAAGTGTCTGGTGAGTGTCAACAATTGACCGGAACTACTTTTGTACATAGTCATAGTCATCTATAAAGGATCTATTCAGCTAAAGTAACAGTTCAGAATGTTGCAGAGATGTAACGTATAGAGCTGACACAATTCCATGTTCTACATGACAGAGTATCATATCTGCTCTAAAACATTTATATCTGACGGTTTTGTGACATTACACCCTCCTGAACAGAGCCCAGGTCCCTCTCACTGATTTGCCTCCTTCCTCTTTAAATCATGGGCCCAGGTGTTAAAAGGGAAATCTGAGATTACAACATCCATTTTTATTATTTATTACATCCATTTGTATTATTTATACATTTGATACCCATTGATTCTAGAAGAATATCACTTATGGATGCCTCTATTAGTTCAACTTTCACACCCCATCAGAACCAAAAATACACGCTTATTTAGTGGCGAACCAGTGGGGAACCAGAATGAGAACATTTTTGTTCTGGCCCAACACCAACACACATGATTCAGCTTCACCTAATCAACTTATCATCAAGCCCATGATGTGTTGAACTGAGTTAGCTGGTGCTCGGTTAGAACAGACATGGTCCCCCTGTGAGTTGCCGGTCCTACCAGAATTAAGAATACATAACATAGATATTCTAGAGCAGCTCACACATATATGTTCATGTGCATTTAGGACAAGCTACATTTTAACCCACATATATTTATCTTGCTTAATCACAGAGAGGTGTGTGTGTCTGCACTGTGCTGTGTGGGGAGTCTCTTCCAACACTAACACACCACGGAAACAACCTCTGCCAACTCTACTTAGACTACACACACAGTGTAAGTGACTGTGCAGAGTGTGAGAGAAAGAAGGAGAGAGATACTGAGAAAAAGTGAGAGAGACAGAGACAGAGAAAGAGAAAGATAGAGGGAAAATAGGGAGAGGTATTAGCGAGAGAAAGGTGGGCGAGGTTGGCTGGCTTGTTTACCTCATACTGCCGTTATTACATCAGAGCTAGCGGTGAGGAGGGAGGGGCATCAAACCGGTGTGGATAGGGAGGGCTGTAGACAGATATATACCCCCCCTCCTCAACCCTGTACCCCATATAGCCCCCCCATATCCCCTCTTGGACCCCTCCTGCGAAGGCACAGCCAGTGTCTTTGGGTATACAGCTCCTCCACACTGTTATTGGCAATTACCTCTGAAGGTCACACATCAGTGGAGGTCAGGAGAGAGAGAGAGAGGGAGAGAAGCAAGGAGAGAGAGAGAGGCAAGGAGAGAGAGAGACGCAAGGAGAGAGAGAGAGACGCAAGGAGAGAGAGAGAGGGAGAGACGCAAGGAGAGAGAGAGAGGGAGAGACGCAAGGAGAGAGAGAGAGGGAGAGACGCAAGGAGAGAGAGAGAGGGAGAGACGCAAGGAGAGAGAGAGAGAGGGAGAGACGCAAGGAGAGAGAGAGAGGGAGAGACGCAAGGAGAGAGAGAGGCAGGCTGGGTTCCAGGAAAAAGGGAAAGAAAGCCGACCCGGTTCTTATGTAACCACCGCCCCAGAGCTGGCAGCGGCCCAGGGATCGTGCAGCTCACAGGCAGGGAAAACTAGGACGCAGCCACACACACACACACACACACACACATCTTCCTAATCCTAGATACACTGTTACAGTGCCTCCTACTGACACCCTGGGGAAAGGCAGGGGAAACACCCTAAAACAGCCATGAGCTCAGACTGCACATAGAAAGTAGAGAATGGGGAGAAAGGAAGAATGCATAGGGTAAGAGAGAGAGGAAGAGAAGATAACTAAATGGCACACATTTGAGAAGCCAACATTTCTGGTCACAAATGCATTTAGGTCAAACAGAAAGTGTCAGGATATTCTATCAAACTCACACTCTCCTCTTAGTGGTCCATAACTAGGGCCAGGGATTTTCTCTGCACACTTGACTAGAACAGAAAGAACTCCTGGTCCTGTCCATGACAGCATGGTGCTGCAATATCATTGACTAAAGCTCTTCCTGAAAGCTCCATTCATCCTTCTAGTGAAATAGGGAGGGATGTTCCTAAATGGAACTAGTGCACACATTCCACAGCCCTTAGAGAGACTGACTGGGACACACATACTGGCAGCCTGCCCTACCAGCATGGGACTCACCCTGGAACAGCACAGCACTACTGGGTAAAGCGCACACACGTGCACATATGGGAACGCGCACACACCCACCCACCCACACCGTTACTTACTGATTGGGAGGGTGAGGAGAGCGGGTGGATGAGCGGGAGAGAGGGTAACAGGGAAAGCAACCCAAATCTACCACTACAACCCCAGGCGTACTACCTACAGACACATTTCACCACCACATACAGCCACAACTACAATCACAGACCTACATTTAAGAGGACAAGGCACATTCACAGAACAACTGAAAGAGGGAGAGAGAAGTTGAAGAAAAAGAGGGACAACCTCAGGCATATCCATCTCATCATCAAAGGCCCTGAGCTGAAAGAGAAGAGAGGGGTGGAGGGTTAGCCATGGATTAGCATAAAGAGGATGCAGGCTGCTGTGTCAGTGTGAGCAGGGCACACCACATCATTAGATGGAGCAAAAAAAACTAAATGTCACAGTCTTAACAAGTAGACCCTTGTTCTCATTAACTTTTTATTGGGCTTTTCTATTCAGGTGAAGTCCGTCAGTTGAAAATAGAAATTCACGCAGACGCATGATAAAAGAACAGGTTCACACTTCCCACAACCAATAATCTGAACCTAATGATCTCTTTTGAAGGCGTTACAATTTTTATTTAATTTTTTTATTTAACCTTTATTTAACTAGGCAAGTCAGTTAAGAACAAATTCTTATTTACAATGACGGCCTAGGAACAGCGGGTTAACTGCCTTGTTCAGGGGCAGAATGACAGATTTATTTTTTACCTTGTCAGCTCGGGGATTCAACCTAGCAACCTTCGGTTACTGGGCCACCTCTCTAACCACTAGGCTACCTGCCGCCCCGAATCAACTATACCTCCTAAAAGCTATGACTGCTCTTACGTAATGATGGAGGTACTGTCAGCCATTGGTTAGCATATGGAGGATACAGGCTGCCGCTGTATCAGTGTGAGCAGGGCACACCACAACATTAGGAAGCATACACAAACTTTAGTCAGACAGTATATAAAGAGCGTCTTCATGTGATGTGAATCTTAGCACACATTTAATACTTTAGAAAATACATTCATTATTAAAGGGTGTTTGACACAAAACGGAAAGAGTTGGTATAATAGTAAAGGCGAGATCCATCAATTCTGAGCCAATTCCCTTTCTAGGAAGATCGGGGGTTATATCTCCCCGCTTGACCTCAGACATGAATGCTTTCATTGGACCGTGCTGGTCAGCCAAGTAGTCATGAGGTCAGTCTAGCCTGGACCAGCTCAGTGTGTGTGTGTCTATGTGTGTGTACTCATCATGTAGATCCATATCATTCCGTATCACATCAGAATAAAAAGAACACACTCACACTGGTTGATAAGTTGTACAATGTGAGCGATCCTAAAAAGAGAAGGGTAGAAACTAGATAGGGTTGGTCATCGACACCACTGTGATGGAGAGAAGCAGTGGTATTCGAGGTTCGGGGCTGCTGATGGAGGTAAGGTAAGGTGTGTTGTGACTCGTGTCCTACCTTCTCTCCATATCCTCTGTCTTTGGTCATCATCTCTCGGAGGGTCTGCAGGACCTTGATACAAAGCCTCTCTTCATTCTCCTCCAGAAGCTGCTTGGTGTGTTTGATCAGCCTGGGGAGAGACAGTATCAAAGGTCACAGTGGGGTCCACTAACCATGGGGTCAAGTTCACAAGGATTGACTGGATGGGTGGGTTTGGGGCTCACCGTAAGGTGGTGTGGTGGGTGTTGTACACACATTTTCATTTAAGTAATTTAACCAGAGTGACTTAGTAGGTGCATTCAACTACGTTTTTTTATTGGAAAACAATCACATATTAGTCATTGCAAGTAAACACTTAATTTTGTTTCTTTTCAGATGAAGTCTGCCAAGTGGAAATAGAAATTCACGCAGACACATAACTTAAGATAAAAAACAGCTTCACGTTTCCCACGACCAATAATCTTATCCACAAATGTTCTCTTTTTGAAGGCCTTGGCCACATCCAACTATACTGAACAATAATAGAAAACGCAACATGTAAAGTGCTGGTCCTACATTTCATGAGCTGAAATCAATTTGACACTAGAAGGTACAGAAGACGGTGTTGGTACTGTCAGAATGAGGGCGTCTGTAGTCCCACTGGTGTTGCTGCTGTGTGTCTGGGTTCAGGGAGAGACCGACACACAGACCACCACCCAACCTGACATCTGGACTAAACTGGAAGACCTCAGAGACACTGTGCACAACCTGGGGGTCATCGTGATGGGAGAGCAGCTGAGCAACACAGACTGAACTATCCGTCTACAAGAGCCAGGTGGTTGATCTGAAAGTGGAGCTGACATCACCAAGTATCAGATGTGAGGTCAGGAAGGAGAGTGACGGTACAGTCACAAAGATCCTATTAATTTAATAATTACCTGTTCTCATATGTAATTCCATGGGTACAGTAATGTGAAAACTTTGCATAATCTTTTTACTTCATCTACCACAGCAACCTTTTCTACGTGCACCTTTCCTACACACTTCTCAGTAGTTGGAATTCAGACTTACCTTACTTACTGTGCCTTCGGAAAGTATTCAGGCCCCTTGACATTTTCCACATGGTTACAGATTTATTCTGTCCCCCCCCCCCCCCATCAAGCTACACACTAAACCCCATAATGACAAAGCAAAAACGTAAATATCACACTCACATAAGTATTCAGACCATTTACTCAGTACTTTGTTGAAGTACTTTTGGCAGCGATTACAGCCTCAAGTCTTCTTGGGTATGACGCTACAAGCTAGGCATACCTATATTTGGGGAGTTTCTCCCATTCTTCTCTGCAGATCATCTCAAGCTCTGTCAGGTTGGATGGGGAGTGTTGCTGCACAGCTATTTTCAGGTCTCTCCAGAGATGTGCGATCGGGTTCTGGCTGGGCCACTCAAGGATATTCCGAGACCTGTCCTGAAGCCACTCCTGTGTTGTCTTGGCTGTGTGCTTAGGGTCATTGTCCTGTTGGATGGTGAACCTTCGCCCCAGTCTGAGGTGCTGAGCGCTCTGGAGCAGGTTTTCATCAAGGATCTCTCTGTACTTTGCTACATTCATCTTTCCCTCGATCCTGACTAGTCTCCCAGTCCCTGCCACTGACAAAGATCCACACAGCAAGAAGCTGCCACCACCAGGTTTCCTCCAGACGTGATGTTGGCACTCTGAACTATTTGGCCTATCTAGAGCTCTGTCAGAGTGACCATTGGGTTCTTGGTCACCTCCCTGACCAAGACCCTTCTCCCCGACTGCTCAGTTTGGCCGGGCGGCCACTTCTAGAAAGAGTCTTGGTGGTTCTAAACTTCTTCCATTGAAGAATGATGGAGGCCAATGTGTTCTTGGGGACCTTCAATGCTGCATAATGTTTTTGGTACCCTTCCCCAGATCTGTGCCTCAACACAATCCTGTCTCGGAGCTCTACGGAAAATTCCTTCGACCTCATGGCTTGGTTTTTGCTCTGACAAACACTGTCAACCGTGGGACCATATACAGACAGGTGCGTGCCTTTCCAAATCATGTCCAATCAGTTGAATTTACCAGAGGTGGACTCTAATCAAGTTGTAGAAACATCTAAAGGATGATCAATGGAAAGAGAATGCACCTGAGCTCAATTTCAAGTCTCATAGCAAAGGGTCTGAATATTTGTGGAAATAAGGTATTGCTGTTTTTTGCATTTAATAAATGTGCAAACATTTCTAAAAACCTGTTTTCGCTTTGTCATATATGGGGTATTGTGTGTAGATTTTGTTTTACTTAATCCATTTTACGACAAGGCTGTTACAGTTACGTTACGTAACAAAATGTGGAAAAAGTCAAGGGGTCTTTAATACTTTCCAAGGCACTGTATGTAGGTGCGTAACGAGCATTTCAGGCATGGTTCCCTTGCACGCATTGAATAGAATTTATATAACTGCTGAAAATCCTTCCACTTGCTGGCCAACAGATTTTCTGCTGGAGTTTTCATTCAATTGCGTTTCAGTACATTTTCTCGACAGACTTACTAGAATATATGGAGAAAACAGTTCAGAATATTAGGGCCCAATGAAAGAAAGCCATGTAAATACATACATATTGGTCTCATTTAAAGCACCAATTGATAGATACAAAAATGGCCTGATCTTGTATATTATTTATGGCTCATAAAGTATTTATGAACCATACAAATTAAAAGTTTGGAAAGCCTTTACACATTAAATATATTGGTTTGATTCATCCTGAAAGTTACAATATTAAATTCATGAAATATTGGAAGGTGAGAATAATGTACAATAGGGGTTGAACAGTAGTCCTATAAACCTACCCTAATAATCCTCACTAATCATAGAACTTTGATGACAACGGTCCATTCGTCATGAAGCGTGGCCCAGGCTCCAGGTTTAAACTGCTATATATGGTCTGCATTTCATAATGATTCAAATAGGCTACATGTCCCAACTTGTAATACGTTAGCCTAATATGATCTACAGTGCCTTGCGAAAGTATTCGGCCCCCTTGAACTTTGCGACCTTTTGCCACATTTCAGGCTTGTCCATTTTGTAAATTCAGATCATTTCGCTTTTGGAGAGGACACTGGACGCTCGGGCCGAGGAGCATGTTTGATTTGAGCGATCTGACCTTACACCGGCAGTCAAGCACCCAAGCTAACATTGGCTAGCTACTTCCAGACACAAATGAGAGTGACCAATCTGACCATTGTACTCGCCCTAGCAGAGCTGGTTAGGCATTTTCCGTGTTATCCAGAGCGTTGGTGACTAACTGTGTTGCTGGCAACAATTTAATTACGCTTTTTTGCAGACTTACAGTGCCTTGCGAAAGTTTTCAGCCCCCTTGAACTTTTTCGACCTTTTGCCACATTTCAGGCTTCAAACATAAAGATATAAAACTGTATTTTTTTGTGAAGAATCAACAACAAGTGGGGCACAGTCATGAAGTGGAACGACATTTATTGGATATTTCAAACTTTTTTAACAAATCAAAAACTGAAAAATTGGGCGTGCAAAATTATTCAGCCCCCTTAAGTTAATACTTTGTAGCGCCACCTTTTGCTGCGATTACAGCTGTAAGTCGCTTGGGGTATGTCTCTATCAGTTTTGCACATCGAGAGACTGAAATGTTTTCCCATTCCTCCTTGCAAAACAGCTCGAGCTCAGTGAGGTTGGATGGAGAGCATTTGTGAACAGCAGTTTTCAGTTCTTTCCACAGATTCTCGATTGGATTCAGGTCTGGACTTTGACTTGGCCATTCTAACACCTGGATATGTTTATTTTTGAACCATTCCATTGTAGATTTTGCTTTATGTTTTGGATCATTGTCTTGTTGGAAGACAAATCTCCGTCCCAGTCTCAGGTCTTTTGCAGACTCCATCAGGTTTTCTTCCAGAATGGTCCTGTATTTGGCTCCATCCATCTTCCCATCAATTTTAACCATCTTCCCTGTCCCTGCTGAAGAAAAGCAGTCCCAAACCATGATGCTGCCACCACCATGTTTGACAGTGGGGATGGTGTTGAGCTGTGTTGCTTTACGCCAAACATAACGCTTTGCATTGTTGCCAAAAAGTTACATTTTGGTTTCATCTGACCAGAGCACCTTCTTCCACATGTTTGGTGTGTCTCCCAGGTGGCTTGTGGCAAACTTTAAATGACACTTTTTAAGGATATCTTTAAGAAATGGCTTTCTTCTTGCCACTCTTCCATAAAGGCCAGATTTGTGCAATATACGACTGATTGTTGTCCTATGGACAGAGTCTCCCACCTCAGCTGTAGATCTCTGCAGTTCATCCAGAGTGATCATGGGCCTCTTGGCTGCATCTCTGATCAGTCTTCTCCTTGTATGAGCTGAAAGTTTAGAGGGACGGCCAGGTCTTGGTAGATTTGCAGTGGTCTGATACTCCTTCCACTTCCATTTCAATATAATCGCTTGCACAGTGCTCCTTGGGATGTTTAAAGCTTGGGAAATCTTTTTGTATCCAAATCCGTCTTTAAACTTCTTCACAACAGTATCTCGGACCTGCCTGGTGTGTTCCTTGTTCTTCATGATGCTCTCTGCGCTTTTAACAGACCTCTGAGACTATCACAGTGCAGGTGCATTTATACGGAGACTTGATTACACACAGGTGGATTGTATTTATCATCATTAGTCATTTAGGTCAACATTGGATCATTCAGAGATCCTCACTGAACTTCTGGAGAGAGTTTGCTGCACTGAAAGTAAAGGGGCTGAATAATTTTGCATGCCCAATTTTTCAGTTTTTGATTTGTTAAAAAAGTTTGAAATATCCAATAAATGTCGTTCCACTTCATGATTGTGTCCCACTTGTTGTTGATTCTTCACAAAAAATACAGTTTTATATCTTTATGTTTGAAGCCTGAAATGTGGCAAAAGGTCGCAAAGTTCAAGGGGGCCGAATACTTTCGCAAGGCACTGTACTATTGCTAGCGATCCTCAGGAACAACCACACAAACGTGACAGGCAAACGTGACTGTCTTTTTACTGTTGTTTTTATTTCTGTACTTCCCTATTGTTCACCTAATACCTTTTAAAAAATATATAAATTGCACTGTTGGTTAGAGCCTGTTGTATTTGGCGCACGTGACAAAAAAAAATTGGATTTGATTTAAACAAAAAATGTAAAGAAACTAACACTAAATCAGTGACAGTTATACATGTATGTGGGTATAACTGACGGTGGCTACCAATAGTGGCAAATATTTAACACGATACAAATGGTAGAAAACACAGTGAAAAATCCAGGCATAAAATTAAAAACAATCTAGAAATCATAAATCAACTTGGTAGGTTTGGCGCTATACTGTTATTTGCGCATAGCTACAGATGCCTATAGCTTGAGTATCCAAATTTCATCCGGTTATTAAATCAAGCTTTATTTATACAGCACATTTCAGATATGAATGCAACACAATGCACTTCACAGGAAAAAAACGAGTACAAAGAATGAAAATAAAAACATATTTACTACACAAGAAACATGAGGATAAAAACACAAAAGAATAACAATTTAAAACTGAAATTTAAACTGAAAGCAGCCTAAGGAAAATTGAAGTTAAAAATGTATGTTTTAAGATCCCTTTAAATATGTCCACAGCTTCGGCCCCCACAGGTTTATTGGCAGGCTAGTCCAGAGGCAAGGGGCATAGTAACTAAAAAAGAGGCCTCTCCATGCCTCTTGGTCCTAGGCTTTGGGATAGCTAAAAGGCCAGTGCCAGAGGACCTGAGGGACCTCTTGGGTACATAACTTAAAAGGATGTCTGATATGCATTGGGGTGCACAATCGTGGATTAATTTGAAAACCAATAGAAGAATCTTAAAATTAATTCTAAAACTCATAGGCAGCCAGTGCAAAGGCTTTAAAACTGGTGTAATGTGCGCTCTCCGTCTGGTCTTGGTCAGTACCCATGCTGCAGCATTCTGTATGTTTTGCAATGGCTTTCTTGGGTAGACCAGACAGGAGAGCATTACAGTAGTCAAGCCTGATTGTAATAAAAGCATGGATGAGTCTCTCTGTATCAGCCTAAGAGAGTAAGAGGTAAACACCTCTCCGGGAAGAGGAAGGGCGTGGTTGTATGCTTCATGATTAACAACTCATGGTGTAATCATAACATAGAGGAACTCAAGTCCTTCTGCTCATCCGATCTAGAATTCCTTACAATCAAATGTTGGTCAAATTACCTCCCAAAATAATTATTGTCAGTTATCGTCACAGCTGTGTACATGTGTACATGGCTGAATATAAACAGTTAGTTTATAGCTAGTCACGCCGCAAGGCAATCAAAAAAGAAAAATGCCAGTACAGGGAAAAAGGAGTCGCAATTCAACAGCTCAGACACGAGATGTGGCAGGGTCTAGTTAAGAGGTGACTCTGGGATTCTGGCCTCCGAGGCAGAGTTCCTCTATCCAGTGTGTGTTCTTTTGCCCATCTTAATCTTTTCTTTTTATTGGCCAGTCTGAGATATGGCTTTTTCTTTGCAACTCTACCTAGAAGCCCAGCATCCCGGAGTCGCCTCTTCACTGTTGACGATGAGACTGGTGTTTTGCGGGTACTATTTAATGAAGCTGCCATTTGAGGACTTGTGAGCCACCTGTTTCTCAAACTAGACACTAATGTACTTGTACTCTTGCTCAGATGTGCACCGGGGCCTCGCACTCCTCTTTCTATCCTGGTTAGAGCCTGTTTGTCCTGTTCTGTGAAGGGAGTAGTACACAGCGCTGTACAAGATCTTCAGTTTCTTGGCAATTTCTCGCATGGAATATCCTTCATTTCTCAGAACAAGAATAGACTGACGATTTTCAGAAGAAAGTTCTTTGTTTCGGGCCATTTTGAGCTTGTAATCGAACCCACAAATAATGACGCTCCAGATAATCAACGAGTCTAAAGAATGCCAGTTTTATTGCTTCTTTAAATCAGGACAACAGTTTTCAGCTGTGCTAACATAATTGCAAAAGGATTTGATAATGATCAATTAGCCTTTTAAAATTATAAACTTGGATTAGCGTGCCATTGGAACACAGGAGTGATGGATGCTGATAATGGACCTCTAAGGCTAATATAATAATAATCGATTAAATGTTTTATTTTTATAATATATTTAAATCAGCCAATTCCAGCTAGAGTAGTAATTTACAACATTAACAATGTTTACACTATTTCTAATCAAGTTGATGTTATTTTAATGGACAGAAAATGTGCTTTCCTTTCAAACAAGCACATTTCTAAGTGACCAAACTTTTGAACGGAAGTGTCTCTGTGTGTGTGTGTGTGTGTGTGTGTGTGTGTGTGTGTGTGTGTGTGTGTGTGTGTGTGTGTGTGTGTGTGTGTGTGTGTGTGTGAGATATATATGTATATATATTAGTTGAAGTCAGAAGTTTACATACACCTTAGCCAAATGCATTTAAACTCAGTTTTTCACAATTCCTGACATTTAATCCTGGTCAAAATTCCCTGTCTTAGGTCAGTAAGGATCACCACTTAATTTTAAGAATGTGAAATGTCAGAATAATAGTAGAGAGAATGATTTATTTCAGCTTTTATTTCTTTCATCACATTTCCAGTGGGTCAGAAGTTTACGTACACTCAATTAGTATTTGGTAGCCTTGCCTTTAAATTGTTTAACTTGGGTCAAAGGTTTTGGGTAGCCTTCCACAAGCATCCCACAACAAGTTGGATGAATTTGGCCCATTCCTCCTGACAGAGTTGGTGTAACTGAGTCAGGTTTGTAGGCCTCCTTGCTCGCACACGATTTTTCAGCTCTGCCCACACATTTTCTATGGGATTGAGGTCAAGGCTTTGTGATGGCCACTCCAATACCTTGACATTGTTGTCCTTAAGCCATTTTCCCACAACTTTGAAAGTATGTTTGGGGTCATTGTATATTTGGAAGACCCATTTGCGAACAAGCTTTAACTTCCTGACTGATGTCTTGAGATGTTGCTTCAATATATCCACATAACTGTCCTTACTCATGATGCTTTCTATTTTGTGAAGTGCACCAGACCCTCCTGCAGCAATGCACTCCCACAACATGATGCTGCCAACCCCATGCTTCACGGTTGGGATGGTGTTCTTCGGCTTGCAAGCGTCCCGCTTTTTCCTCCAAACATAACAATGGTCATTATGGTCAAACAGTTCTACTTTTGTTTCATCAGACCAGAGGACATTCCTCCAACAAGTACAATCTTTGTCCCCATGTGCAGTTGCAAACCATAGTCTGGCTTTTTTATGGAGGTTTTGGAGCAGTGGCTTCTTCCTTGCTGAGAGGCCTTTCAGGTTATGTCGATATTGGACTCTTTTTTACTGTGGATATAGATACTTTTGCACCTGTTTCCTCCAGCATCTTCACCTTTGCTGTTGTTCTGGGATTGATTTGAACTTTTCACACCAAAGTACATTCATCTCTAGGAGACAGAACGCATCTCCTTCCTGAGCGGTGTGATGGCTGCGTGGTCCCAGTGTTTATACTTGCGTACTATTGTTTGTACAGACGAACGTGGTACCTTCAGGCATTTGGAAATTGCTCCCAAGGATGAACCAGACTTGTGGAAGTCTACAATTTTTTTTCTGAGGTCTTGGCTGATTTCTTTTGATTTTCAAATGATGCCAAGCAAAGAGGCATTGAGTTTGAAGGTAGATCTTGAAATACATGCACAGGTACACCTCTAATTGACTCAAATTATGTCAATTAGCCTATCAGAACATAATTTTCTGGAATTTTCCAAGCTGTTTAAAGGCACAGTCAACTTAGTGTATGTAAACTTCTGACCCACTGGAATTGAAATACAGTGAATTATAAGTGAAATAATCGGTCTGTAAACAATTGTTGGAAAAATTACTTGTGTCATGCACAAAGTAGATGTCCTAACCGACTTCACAAAACTATAGTTTGTTAACAAGACATTTGCAGTGGTTGTATGTAAACTTCTGACTTCAACTGTATCCAGAGCTCTTGCAGCATTTTGTCCACCCAATCAAGGATCAGATAATAAATCTAGAACTGAAAGCTTAAGCTACAGCTAGCTAGCACTGCAGTTCATACAATGTGGTGAGTAGTTGACTCAAAGAGAGAGAAAGACAATAGTTGAACAGTTTCAACAAATACGTTTCTTCAAAATTGAAGGAGAAGCAAGAGAGGAAGGGAGAGGGAGAGAGATAAAGCTATATTTCGTAGTATTTTTCTTTTCACTTGCTAATTTAGCCTCCTCAAAACACCCAGCTCAAACAGAGAAGGATGCTATGTTAGCTATCTGGCTATCCAACACTAGAACCCTTCCATGTCAAGGAAGCTTTTGGTTTTAATAATTTATTGCCACCGGGGCCCACCGGTGTAACTGCTAAACTGCTTGCTGACTGTACACTGTACTGTAATTGTAGCGGGTTTACTAATGCGTTACTTCTATTCTATGTTGACTATGATGTTAGATAATATGGTAACAACAAAGTAGCTATGTGTAGCAGTTATGACATGAAGGTTTGTCTTGGAAATGTTTTTCGCCTGGTCAGACAGCTGATGTGTTGTGCACTGAAGTCCACAAGCAAAGAGAAAAGGTGAGAGAGGAGAAGTGCACATAGAATCAAAAATAATTACAATGACCAAAGTTCTCATACTGTTTGTATGTGGCTGCAATGAAAGTGAACTGTGTGTGCGCGTGTGATCATTCTGCCGATTCTGTTGAAAAACAGAACGGAACGAAACGGGGATAAACATACCTGAATTTGTCCAATAGAAACTCTAGTTTGCAACTGTTGGACTAACGATTACACCCCAGATCAGCTAGATGAAGGCAAGAGTGTGCAAGGCGGCATTGAATGGGTCACGGTTTGTCACCTTGATTACAAAAAATTATCTTGACCCATGCACCTACGTTGTAAACTTTCATTCACAGGCTAGGTTGTAGCAACCTCATGATGTGTTTAGGGAATGCAGTTAATATGATGTGTTTAGAGAATGCAGTTAATGTAGCTACTCTAAATCTTAGAAGACATGGTGATTCAATAATAAATCTATTTAATCATAATTCACTTCCTCCTCTACCATGTTCTATTCACAGACAGACCGAAGGTGGTGTTCTCTACTGCTCTGACTAACTCTGTAGGACCCTTCCGTAGTGACACTATGCTGATCCTTGCCAGGCTTACAACCAAATTACAGTTAGCACATACTGTTCATGGCATACATTTCAACCATTTGAGGACAAAATAATGTGCACGAATGTCTGAATATGTTTTTTATCCTGATCCAGGTCTCTTCACAGTGCCAGCGAGAGGAGTCTACTACTTCAGATACACTGTCTGTGGTCAGGATACAGAACCAATAGTTGTACACTTGTATAAGAACAACCAGAGTATAGTAGTCACAGGTGAAATGAATGATGGCCAGTATGAGTATGAATCTAATGCAGCAGTCCTAGAGTTAGAGGAGGGAGATGTGGTCTACCTGCAGCTGGAATCAGCCCACCAGGTTTATGATGATATCCTTACTCGTACCACCTTCAGTGACTTCCTGCTCTTCACCATGTAGTTTCAGGGTGTGAATGAATGTTTCCTCCCACCAATACATTCATAAAGAATGGGCAATGTGTCTGTCATTACTTTGAGCTTTCAAAGTGAAATACATATAATGATCTGTCTATATACCAGAGGTGTGGACTCGAGTCACATGACTTGGACTTGAGTCACAAATATGACAACTCGACTTTGACACCAATGACTTGTGACTTGACTTGGACCAGAGCCTTATGACTCGACCTGACTTGATACCCTCCCCAAGCCCAAATCTAAAAAAATGATGCTATTAAAAAAAAAAGTGTGCAGCGCATCAACTCTTCATTTAACGATTACAGTTTGAACCGGACAGCAGCAAATAAAATTGTGCCAGATGAGAAAACGTTGTGCGTGGCAGTGCAGAGGAACGTTGGCGGGTGAATTCAGATGGAGCCCTTGGAAAGATGATACCCAAAATTATTTGAATATAAAGACAACGCTGTCTCAACAAAAAAACGGATTGCAACTTGCAAAACATGCGGGAAGAAAATTACCGACGGAGGCGCAACAATTTCCAACTTTGTTTGACATTTGAAGCTGCACAAAGAACAATAAGTCGTGGCTAATATGGCCGACAGCTATATATTTTATTACTTTACTAGTGTTTCATGTTGGCTAACGTAAAGTTAAATCAATGAGCTTCCACACAGTCAGTCAGTGCGGGAACATGATCATTGCACCCAAGATTGAGCTACAAACGGCGAGGCAGTTGGTAGCCTAAATCCTGCCTGACGTTCCTAAAACAAGGTTGGGCGATTGTGTACAAGCCTACATCGCCCGATTGTGCCCCATAGCGATCCACAATAGTCGATCACTATTGGGGGGGGGGGGGGTCTTTCTCATGGCTACCCATATTTCCATAAATATATAACATTTATTTGGAAAGTATCTATATATTTTTTAAAAGCATTCATGATTTGCGTAAATGAAATATACTAACAATTACTCTTCTTAAAAATATGAAATGGTATTATATTTGGTGAAGAGCACGCATAGCACATTCATCTCCTGTACATCTATCACTCCAGTGTTTTATTGGTATATTGTAATTACTTCGCCACCATGGCCTATATATTGCCTTACCTCCCTTAACTTACCTCATTTCCATACACTGTATACAGACCTTTTCTACTGTATTATTGACTGTATGTTTGTTTATTCCATGCGTAACTCTGTGTTGTTGTATGTGTCGAACTGCTTTGCTTTATCTTGGCCAGGTCGCAGTTGTAAATGAGAACTTGTTCTCAACTAGCCTGGTCTTGACTTGAGACTTGACTCGGGACTTGCCTGTCTTGACTTGGGACTTGAGTGCTAAGACTTGAGACTTACCTGTGACTTGTAAAACAATGACTTGGTCCCACCTCTGCTACATACTATCCCATACACTGTATACGTTGTTTAGTGTGGGGTGGGATTGTTACTGTGAAGACACGTACTTGCAGATGAAGCCGCCACTCTCACACTTCCTGCGGGAGTCAGTGTTCTCAGGGAAGAGTAGCTCGGGCCGATGCAGTACATCCACTAGGACAGACAGCTCAGCCTGGACCAACGGACGCAGGCGGTCTTCTAGAGCTGACACTATGTCCTACAGAGACAAAGTGACAGGGAGGGAAAGGGGGAGAGAGGAAGAGGGGCAGAGAAAAAGGGAGCGAGTTAAAGGGATAGTGTGAGATTCTGTCAATTAATGATAAAGACAGTTGTGCTAAGCTCATGAGGCATTTATAAGTTATATTATTCAAGAATCAATGAGTAAATATAAAGAATTGAAATGACAGTTACCAACTTCACAAATCCCAGACTGTAGCTTTAACTTTTTGTGCCTCAGTGTGGTAAAGGGATTGTGCGAGATTTTGCCAATGAAGCCCTTTTTGTACTTACCTAGAGTCAGAAACTCATACCTTTTGTGTGTCTTTGACGGAAGTTGAAGGAAGTTGAAGGTCGTTTTGTGAGCCATAGCTAGCAATTGTGCTAGTTCACAACTGCCCATCTGACTCTGGGTAAGTAGAGAAAGGCTTAATTGCCAAATTCTCGCTCTACCCCTTTAACACACTGAGGCACAAAAAATGTAAGCTGGTCTGGGATTTGTGAAGTTGATAACTGTCATTTCAATTCTTTATTCACTTACTGATTCTTGAAGAATATATCTTATAATGGGCTTATGAACTTAACACAACTGTCTGTCTTTATCATAACCCAAAATATAAGGTTTTATTAATCCATTGTTCACAAACAACAAGAATGTAAACAAACTATGTATAGCTTCAAAATTATTAAAACTATCGCTTGGATGTCATGGTCTGTCAGTCCTTGCATGTGTAGAGCAATATCTATGAATTTAGGAGGGATTACATTTCCCTAGCCACGTCCCTCAGACAGACTCACACAAACAGTGTACCCACCTGAAGTCTCTCGATGATGTTCCTGTAGTCTCGGGAGGTGGTCAGTACTGAGTCTCTGCGTGCAGCGTTACGGGCAGACATTCTCCAGGACATGGCTGTCTTCTGAACGATGTTGTTGGACTTCACAAACAGGTTGTTCACCTGGCTGTCCAGATCCACTGGGATGGCTATGGCTCGCCCTTTAGCTATCACATTCAGTACCAGTCAAAATTTTGGACACGCCTACTCATTCAAGGGTTTTTCTATATTTTTACTATTTTCTACATTGTAGAATAATAGTGAGGACCTCAAAAGTATGAAATAACACATATGGAACCATGTAGTAACCAAAAAAAGTGTCAAACAAATCAAAATATATTTTATATTTGAGATTCTTCAAAGTAACCAACCTTTGCACACTCTTGGCATTTTCTCAACCAGCTTCATGAGGTAGTCACCTGGAATGCCTTTCAATTAACAGGTGTGTGTTGTGTTGACATAGGGGAGGTATCAGTTGTTTTGTGACAACATAAAGGAGGTATACAGAAGAAAGCCTTATTTGGTAAAAGACCAAGTCCATATTATGGCAAGAACAGCTCAAATAAGCTAAGGGAAACGACAGTCCATCATTACTTTAAGACATGAAGGTCAGTTAATACGGAACATTTCAAGAACCTTGAAAGTTTCTTCAAGTGCAGTCGCAAAAAATCCATCAAGCTCTATGATGAAATGGGCTCTAATGAGGACCGCCACAGGAAAGGAAGACCCAGAGTTACCTCTGCTGTAGAGGATAAGTTCATTAGATATAACTGCACCTCAGATTGCAGCCCAAATAAATGCTTCACAGAATTCAAGTAGACACATCAACATCAAATGCTCAGAGGAGACTGCGTGAATCAGGCATTCATGGTTGAATTGCTGTAAATAAACCACTACTAAAGGACACCAATAAGAAGAAGAGACTTGCTTGGGCCAAGAAACATGAGCAAGGACATTAGACCGGTGGAACTCTGTCCTTTGTCTGATAATCTAACTGTGAGATTTTTGGTTCCAACCGCCGTGTCTTTGTGAGAAGCAGAGTAAGTGAACAGATGATCTCCGCATGTGTGGTTCCCACCGTGAAGCATGGAGAAGGTGTGATGGTGCTTTGCTGGTAACACTGTCGATTATGTATTTAGAATTCAAAGCATACTTAACCAGCATGGCTACCACAGCATTCTGCAGCGATACGCCATCCCATCTGGTTTGCGCTTAGCGGGACAATCATTTGTTTTTCAACAGGACAATGACCCAACACACCTCCGGGATGTGTAAGGGCTATTTTTCCAAGAAGGAGAGTGAGGGAGTGCTGCATCAGGTGACCTGATTTAACCCAATTCGCAGCAGGTTGCCTAGTGGTTAGAGCGTTGGGCCAGTAACGGAAAGGTTGCTGGATTGAATCCCCGAGCTGACAAGGAAAGAAAATCTGTCGTTCTGCCCCTGAGCAAGGCAGTTAACCCACTGTTCCCCGGGCACTGAAGATGTGGATTTCAATTTAAGGCATACCCCCGCACCTCTCTGATTCAGAGGGGTTGGGTTAAATGCAGAATACACATTTCAGTTGAAGGCTTTCAGTTGTACAACTGACTAGGTATCCCACTTTCCCTTTACAATTGGGATGAGTTGGACCGCAGAGTGAAGGAAAAGCAGCCAACAAGTGCTCAGCATACGTGGGAACTCCTACGTGGGAACTCCTGTTGGAAAAGCATTCCAGGTGAAACTGGTTGAGATAATGCCAAGAGTGTGCAAATAATATAAAATATAATTTGATTTTTAAAAACTTTTTGGTGTCATTTCATAGTTTTGATGTCTTCAATATATTTCTACAATGAATGAGTAGGTGTGTCGAAACTTTTGACTGGCACTGTACACACAACCAAGGAAGATGTCATACAACACTCATCTTCAGAGTACATCCCAATCATAATAGCACTGCCTCATCAGGGAATTTGACTAACAAATGACCAACAAATGGCTAACATCAAGTTGGATTTCTTTGACAACCCCAATATATAAAGTGTTATACAGTTGGTCAAATCTATACATACAATAGAGTAGGTCATAGAAGCCAGGTTAATTTGAGGGATCTTTGTTGGAAATGTAAAATCGGAGCTACAGTAGTATCGGGGGTTAGTGTTATGAATGTGTTGTACTTCTTACCCACGTCAGACAGCACCTTGATACAGCTCTCCACTGAACCCTTCTGGACTGGGACCAACCAGTTACAGTGGTACACTCTGAACACTGCCTGTAACTGCTGTACAAACACTGGCTGCCTGGTCTGAGGAGGGTTAGGAGAGGGAGAGGAGAGGAGGGTGAGAGTGAGAGGTAGAGTGAGAGGTAGAGTGAGAGGTAGAGTGAGAGGTAGAATAATTGAGTTATAAAAAACTGATCAACTAGATAATACTATAAGGTTTATATAACCATGTTATTGTATACTTGACATGGATGCTTCCGACTCACACTAACTATTAAGGCTCCACCATTACAAACCATACCTCCACCTAGCCCTGTGAAACAACACGGTGGCCCCAATCTGGAAATCAATCACGCCAAAAAACTAGTACAGTGACAAAGTGGAATCACACTTCAATGGCCTCGACGCAAGATGCATGTGGCAAGAACTTCAAACCATTGGGGATTCTAAAAGGAAAACCAGCTGCGTGGAGAACACGATGTCTCTATCCAAGATGAGCAAAACACTTTTTATGCTCGCTTCGAGCTAATCAACACCGCTCCTCCTACGAGAGCTAGTGCTACTGAAGAGGACAGTGAGCGCTCGATCTCTGTGGCAAACTTGAGTAAGACCTTCAAGCATGTAAATATTCACAAGGCAGCCGACCCCTATGGTATCCCCGGCCGCGTCCTGAAGAGCATGTCCATACCAGCTGGCTGGAGTGTTTACAGATATATTCAACCTTTCCCTGTCCCAGTCTGATCTTCAAGTTTCAAGATGTCCACCACTGTCCCTGTACCCAAGCAAACAAAGGTAACCTGCCTTAATGATCATCGCTGTAGCTCTCACTTCTGTAATTAAGTGCTATGAGAGGCTGGTCAAGGACCACATCAACTCCACCGTACCCGACATCCTGGACCCATTAACATTTTCATTTTAATTTCCGACCCAACAGATCCACAGATGACGCAGTCGCCATTGCTCTGCACAGTGCCCTATCCCAGCTAGACAAGAGGAATACCTATGTGAGACTACAGCTCAGCTTTCAACGCCATAGTCTCTTCCAAGCTTGTTACTAAGCTCAAGGCCCTGGGTATGAACACCTCCCTCGGCATCTGGACTGGTGGTGAGGGTAGGCAACAACACCTACACCATGATGACTCTCAACAGGAGGGGCCCCTCAGGGTTGTGTGCTCAGCCACCTCCTGTACTCCCTGTACATCAACGACTGAGTAGCCACAACACGACGGTGGTGGGCCTGATCGCCGACGGTGACAAAACAGCCTACTGTGAGGAGGTTAAAGCCCTAGCAGGGTGGTGCCAGGAAAGCCAATGAGCTGCTCGTGAACTACAGGAAACAGGAAGGGGAGCACGCCCCTATTGACTTTGACAGGGCTGCAATGGAGAAGGTCAGAAGCTTCAAGTTCCTCTGCGTGCACATCACAGAATACTTAAGAGTACAGAATATTGTATGAAACAATACACTGATTTTTTTCTTAAATATAATTTAAAAAATTAGATTTGATTGAATAAATGTATTTATTGGTTTATTTTAATTGTGAAATAAAATGTAATAAATGAATTGAAGGTTATTTGTTAAAGTGGCAGTGAGGTTGAAATAATACTATTTTTGTGTAAAAGCTGAAAAAAATGACTGGAATTTCAGCCAGTTCAGTTGGGATGTGATTACAATGTGATGTGTCACAATGTGATCTGATTATAATAGACCAATGACTGTTCATCTGGGTAAGGGGCGGGCTCTAGACCAACCTATCAGCCAATCAGGGCTGTGTATGTAAATATCTTCAAATTTGTTCCTAACGCCAACACGATAACTGTGAGCATTCCACAGACCAAAGGAGGCTCAGGGAAATACATGAATACATTATTATTCATTAAATAAACACACACAGTGATTTATTAGAGAATACAGAGATATTTTAAAAATACAATTACAAAGACAGAATGGGGGCTAAATGTACCGATTTTAAAGGTTGTGTCATTAGATTTAGGGTGTGGTTGGGTCGGCAGAAGTTTTAGGCCAAAAAAATTGTGTCCCCAGAAATTCTGGTGAAAAAAATGGGGTCCCAGCTGAAAAAGTTAACACCTAGTCATTTGTGGTCCCCATTTTAAAAAATGTATATAAAATACCTCTGTCAGGTTCCCCAAAAGTGAGGCCTGCAGCAGAGGATAAAAGCAGTCAAAGAATAAAACAATTGTCCGTGATGATTTTCAGAACAAGCCACTTGATAACCTGGTTTCTCTCCTCTCTTACACAGTCTCCACATTGGTGCAGATGTCCATAATAAAGGTCTCGAAGGTGGTACTCCTTTTATTCTAGGAATTGAAGAGCAGTTTACCAAGAACTAGATGAATGGACATTGAACATAAAGAGCTAGGGGATGGGGGATTGATAAACAATTACAAAATGCTGTCTACCAAGGTTATGACTCCCGTGCACACCATGATAACAATCATTATAGACTGTGACAGGAGTAGGCTACAGCCCTCTAAGGATAGCTCTACGGGATTATGACAAACTCCATGTTCCAAGATAGAAAGATAACATAAACGGCAAATGAGATTGTGAAAACAGAGGAAGGAAGGTTGTACTGGCTTTCTCCGAAAGACCTTGGTTCCTCTTACAGAACGTCCCTCTCTTTTCTGGGTAGGGATGTGGGTTGCCGTTGGTTACCTGCAGGCTGGTGCTCTGGTCGGAGAAGGGTGAGCTGAAGAAGGTGGTCACGATGCTCATGACTGTCTCGGTCACATAGCTCTCCAAGACCGTGTCGGCATGTTTGCGGTCACTCGTGTTGTTGGACACCTGCAGAGGTCACAAGGTGAACACAACTCATTCCTGTTTCACCTGCAGTTGTACTGCACTTATGACATCTATACATTTTGAATACAGGCCTTTGTATAGTATAGTATAGTGAAGGACCAATGAGTTTTCAAAAGGGGCGGATTTCATAGAAGTATATTACAGTTTATTATAGGGAGGATAAACTGTATTTATGCTATTGTGCTCCAATGATGCCTTCTAAATTTCATTAATATTTTTTTAGAAAAGTTTGTTTGAAACCCTGATCCATTCTCATCAGTCATTCAGACGTATATCTCTTGCCTGGTTATTTCTACTTAGAAAAGTCTTGAACGGGCCGCCTAACATGCTGACCACACCACCCGCTTTGCGTGTGAAGCGTTGCAAAATACATTTACACAATCATTTCATCAAAACTGCTTGTGCGCGTCAAAGTTGCTCTGGATAAGAACGTCTGCTAGTTGGTGCTTTGAGAACTAACAATCACCTCAATAAAATTCAAAAATCAAAATCAAAAATTCCAAAAGGTATGCATTCAGGAGTATTTTTGTCATGGCATAGGGCCCTCATTGATTTCATTATAAATGTTTGAGTCACTCAGATAGCATAAGCCATGGCAAGATGTGTAGAATTGCAAGAAATGTGCTTTAAAACTGTAAATATTTCTCTCAGACTCATGGCAAAATATGTAAAACAGCAAAAAATTGCTTTAATTCAGCAACATTCTTTCTCCGCCACATGGCAAAATGTGTAGAATTGCAGGAAATTAGCTTTAAAACGGCAACATTTTATCACTGTGGCCAACAGGAGGGCCTCAAATGTTCTGAACGCACCATGGCCACGCCCATGTTCACGCCTCCCACCACCTTCGCCTCATTTTGATCTAGAAAAAACCTTAGCTGTGTTCGAATACCCATACTAACATACTGTATATTACATAAGTATATACTGTATACTTAATAAGTATATACTACATACTATTAGTTCATTTTAGTATACTGTAAATGGAAGAGTATTCTTTCAGTTTACTAGCTCTTCGCCGGTCTACCGGAAGTTGATGCTGTTGCTATGCAACCTCTTGCAAGCTAGTTAGCATAACACATTAATAGTTAGACATTTTATGGATTTGGATGTGTTCTTAAATTCAATATGTTCTTAAAATCAATATGGATTGCCAGAGTGTGATCTTAAATTCAGAGCGTTGTCAGATTGTCCATTTTGTAAATTCAGATCATTTCGCTTTTGGAGAGGACACTGGACGCTCGGCCGAGGAGCATGTTTGATTTGAGCGATCTGACCTTACACCGGCAGTCAAGCACCCAAGCTAACATTGGCTAGCTACTTCCAGACACAAATGAGAGTGACCAATCTGACCATTGTACTCGCCCTAGCAGAGCTGGTTAGGCATTTTCCGTGTTATCCAGAGCGTTGGTGACTAACTGTGTTGCTGGCTTTTTTGCAAACTTACAGTGCCTTGCGAAAGTTTTCAGCCCCCTTGAACTTTTTCGACCTTTTGCCACATTTCAGGCTTCAAACATAAAGATATAAAACTGTATTTTTTTGTGAAGAATCAACAACAAGTGGGACACAGTCATGAAGTGGAACGACATTTATTGGATATTTCAAACTTTTTTAACAAATCAAAAACAGAAAAATTGGGCGTGCAAAATTATTCAGCCCCCTTAAGTTAATACTTTGTAGCGCCACCTTTTGCTGCGATTACAGCTGTAAATCGCTTGGGGTATGTCTCTATCAGTTTTGCACATCGAGAGACTGAAATTTTTTCCCATTCCTCCTTGCAAAACAGCTCGAGCTCAGTGAGGTTGGATGGAAAGCATTTGTGAACAGCAGTTTTCAGTTCTTTCCACAGATTTTCGATTGGATTCAGGTCTGGACTTTGACTTGGCCATTCTAACACCTGGATATGTTTATTTTTGAACCATTCCATTGTAGATTTTGCTTTATGTTTTGGATCATTGTCTTGTCGGAAGGCAAATCTCCGTCCCAGTCTCAGGCCTTTTGCAGACTCCATCAGGTTTTCTTCCAGAATGGTCCTGTATTTGGCTCCATCCATCTTCCCATCAATTTTAACCATCTTCCCTGTCCCTGCTGAAGAAAAGCAGGCCCAAACCATGATGCTGCCACCACCATGTTTGACAGTGGGGATGGTGTGTTCAGGGTGATGAGCTGTGTTGCTTTTACGCCAAACATAAGGTTTTGCATTGTTGCCAAAAAGTTCAATTTTGGTTTCATCTGACCAGAGCACCTGGTCAGCACCTGGTCAGAGCACATGTTTGGTGTGTCTCCCAGGTGGCTTGTGGCAAACTTTAAACAACACTTTTTATGGATATCTTTAAGAAATGTCTTTCTTCTTGCCACTCTTCCATAAAGGCCAGGTTTGTGCAATATACGACTGATTGTTGTCCTATGGACAGAGTCTCCCACCTCAGCTGTAGATCTCTGCAGTTCATCCAGAGTGATCATGGGCCTCTTGGCTGCATCTCTGATCAGTCTTCTCCTTGTATGAGCTGAAAGGTTAGAGGGACGGCCAGGTCTTGGTAGATTTGCAGTGGTCTGATACTCCTTCCATTTCAATATTATCGCTTGCACAGTGCTCCTTGGGATGTTTAAAGCTTGGGAAATCTTTTTGTATCCAAATCCGTCTTTAAACTTCTTCACAACAGTATCTCGGACCTGCCTGGTGTGTTCCTTGTTCTTCATGATGCTCTCTGCGCTTTTAACGGACCTCTGAGACTATCACAGTGCAGGTGCATTTATACGGAGACTTGATTACACACAGGTGGATTGTATTTATCATCATTAGTCATTTAGGTCAACATTGGATCATTCAGAGATCCTCACTGAACTTCTGGAGAGAGTTTGCTGCACTGAAAGTAAAGGGGCTGAATAATTTTGCACGCCCAATTTTTCAGTTTTTGATTTGTTAAAAAAGTTTGAAATATCCAATAAATGTCGTTCCACTTCATGATTGTGTCCCACTTGTTATTGATTCTTCACAAAAAAATACAGTTTTATATCTTTATGTTTGAAGCCTGAAATGTGGCAAAAGGTCGCAAAGTTCAAGGGGGACGAATACTTTCGCAAGGCACTGTACCTGACACCAGCCATATTCAACCAGTGTTGATTACTCATAAATTTATTATTTACGAAAGCACCCAAATGTCCATTGAGAACGCACAACGACGATACCATTTAGCTAACCTAAGAATGACAGGAATAATAAAGTCAATAAACATTGGGTAGTTAGTTAGATAGCCTATAGTTAATATACTGGCAAGTTTGATGTATAAGAAGCCAAGTAACTTTAAGTAGCTAGCTAACATACCGGTACATACTGCTGTAATGATATGCTATGTGGTTCGTAAGGACAGTGTAGCTAACAAATTGTCAGCCAACATAACGTGTAAGGTAACTTATTTGAAAAGTAATTACTTTATTACATTGCTCAACATTGTTAGCATTTGTCATAATTAGTATCTGCTATTGTTGGACTTCGGTGGCATATTTTCTACCATTTTCTTCAAACCTGAAAACGATGTGATGCCACACCCATTTCCTGAAGAATTGCATCAAGGTCCCTAAAGTACGGAAATAGTGTCCTCTGCGTGTGTAGTTAATATTTTGGCGAATTTAGTACAACATACGACCAGTAAGCATAATATATACTCAATTCACATCAAATACTATGGTTAGTGTGGGGAGTATTCGAACACAGCTCCTGTCTTGTATAAGTCTCTCACCCTGCAGATGTCCACCAGGAAGTTCTCAAAGAGCTTCCACATGTGGTTGCTGGTGTAGATCTCCTTCATCTCCACCTCCGTGTCCACGTAGCAGTGGTTCAGGAAGTTGATGTAGGCTATCTTCACCTGGAGAGGACAGCGTTAAGCACACACATTACACCCTGTCCATAGCTCAAGGAGTTGTTTTACAATGATGATGAATACATCCTGATGTGATTCTAGCTCAGGGCAGGGCACAGTGATTGGGGCCTGTTAGTTGACTAATCTAGGGGCCATGGTTGTTCTGAGTTTGTCCCTGTAGAGTAGGGCTCACTACTGTCTAAGACCGAAAAGATGACAGATAGTGGACAATGACTTGTCCATAAGAGTGAGACGGGAACAAGGGCAGAAAGGCCATTATAGGAAAGGTTAGATGATGAATGGCAGGCCTGTGAAGACTTGGGGATCCACAGCCCCCTGCTCTACACCTTCAAGTCGAACCCCAACTCCCTAAGCCCTACCCTTCTCCCTAAACCCTAAACTCTGCATCTTCCATCCTGAAGCTCCTCAGCTCACCTCAGGGATACAGTCCTCGTGGGTGACCACCCTCACTATGTCGTCCAGAGGCAGCAGAGAGTTACATTTGATCTCAGTGTAGACATTCTTTCCCTCAGTGCAGACAGCCAGCAGCTCTACCAGGTGGATGTGGTACATCAGAGGGCTGTTCTGATCCATACGGTCTCGCTCCGACCGCATCATCGTGACCAGGGTCTGGAAGGACGCACGGTCGTTGTAGAACACCAGCACGTCCTCGCCAGCATTCACCAGCTAGGGGGAGAAAGGGACAGAGAAGAAACATATACTAAGTCAATGGAACAAAATAGACTATGGAACAGTTGAATGCCGGGTATTTTATGTGTGGATAGGGATCGATAAATACAACAAACTGTGTAGGACACAATTTGATTTCATTGGGTGGTTATGATTTGATTTAATGACGAATGCGCCATACGACTGGCTGGACAGAATAAGAAATTGGCAATGAGACAACAGGGTGAGGATGAGATAGTTACCTCAGCCATGACGATGTCTTGACACTTTTTGATGAACTTGCTCTCGGCCTTGACGATGGTCTGCAAGAACTTGAGGTACTGGACGTTGCGGCCGTGCGTCTCGATGCAGTGGACAAAGTGCTGTACCACGCGCTCGTTGATCTCACTGCACAGCTGGAAGTTATTCATGAAGATATGTTGCATGGTGACAGCCTCTAGGATCTGATAGGGGAGAGAGAAAGGAGGGGGAAGGAGAGAGATAAATGGAGGGAGATACAAAAGAGAGAGAGAGAGTTCATTCTGGATCAACATTGAATTGGTACATCTTCAGAAATCTTGATGTACATAAACTCTCAGGTTTTATTTTATTAGAGGAAGACAGTGCTAATGCCATGGTTAAAGTAATAACAGTGGTGAGGTCATGGTGGGTCAGTGCGGTCTGTCTCACCCCTGGATTGAGGAACAAGTTGATGTGTTTGTGGAGCAGAGCCTGGTTCTGCTGGTTCCCTGCACAGAAGTTCTGCAGGAATTGGTGGGCCAGCTTCATGATCTCCTGCATGCGCACGTCCTCGCCCTGGAGATAACACAGAGGATGAAAGGATCGCGAGTACACACACACACACACACACACACACACACACACACACACAGCAGTACCTTCTCGTAGGGGATCTGTAGTAGCTCCAGCACCACGGTGTGAGCTCCCATGTTCCTGAGGAGTCTCTGCTGCTGCTTCTTACTCTTCCTGCCTGACAGACCCTCCTGAACACATAGCCTGCTGAGACGCAGCAGAATCTACACACATACACACACGGGGGAGACAAACAAGTGGAGAGAGAGGGTCTAGCTCAACTATGTTAAAAGGGAAACGGCAAGAGTCTGGGCAATTTAGCCATTGATCTCCTTACTTGGCTCGCAAAACTACCTCTAACTTTCTTCATACTGCACAGAGACATAACAATGATATCCACGAGTTCATCTTACTCTGGGTAAGTAAAAAGGTATTGCCAGAATCTTGCAGTATCTCTTTAACAATAGCTCTATCCATCCCAGAGATAATACAGTATACTGAAAAGTTAAAAAGACTGTTTAGACTTCACCTCCTTCACCACTCTGTAGTTGTAGCTCCTGGTGCTCTCTGGTTTCCTTGGCTTGTCTGAGCCACCCGAGTTGGAGTCACCCTAACGAACAAACAGAACAAGACCATTAGCCAATGCATCTCTCACAAAGGATAGCGAGCTTAGCTAACAAGTTTAACACAGAGAGCCAGCAGTGAAAAAAGTACCCAATTGTCATACTTGAGTAAAAGTAAAGATACCTTAATAGAAAATTACTAAAGTAAAAGTGATGCGTGTTTTTTACATTTATTTACAGATAGCCAGGGGTACACTAACACTAAGACATAATTTACAAACTAAGCATTTGTGTTTAGTGAGTCCACCAGATCAGAGGAAGTCGAGATATCAAGAGAACATCCCTGGTTAATTGTGTGAATTGGACCATTTTCCTGTCCTGCTAAGCATTCAAAATGTAACGAGTACTTTTGTGTGTCAGGGTAAATATATGGAGTAAAAAGTACATTATTTATTTCGGAATGTAGTGAAGTAAAAGTACAGTTATCAAAAACAGAAATAATAAAGTACAGATACCCGAAAAAACTACTTAAGTAGTACTTTAAAGTATTTTTACTTAAGTACTTTACACCACTGCAGAGAGTTAAGCGCTAGGTGGCTAACTCCTGGTCTGTGCATGCCTACTACTGTACCTTCTTGTGTTGAGACTCTGCAGAGCCCTCCCCAGCATCCATGCCCTCATCTGGCCCCTGTCTCTTGTAGACCCACAGCTCAGACTTCTCCACAATGGAGCGTAGCTGGTCCAGGTCTGACTTGATCTGCTTGTAGTTCTCTACATCCTTACTGGTCACCAGCAACTGGACCTGGAGACATGGACAACAGACCAGTAGGACACCAGTATGGAGGATACCAGGTGTGGGATGGTTGTTTATGATTAGAGTCGAACAATGGTTTTACCTGACCATGTGCCTTGACTAGGACAAACTCGCCCTCGGAGGTTATAACTGCAGGTTTTCCTGGTCAAGTCAGGCAGCCATTTCCTGGTCAAGCTAAACTAAAAGCCTAAGTGGTATTTGGATAACTGTATAATTCTAAGGATATTACGTAAGTGTGAGTGATGGGTCATGGGTAGACTACATACCCTAATGGAAAATATGGACAATGAGTACAGTAACTTCTAGGAAAGTGAATATGTATGATTATTCTGCATGTATGACAAGACAACAGTACATCTGTCATTGTAGTCATTTAGCAGGCATTCATATTCTGACAGACATACAATAAGTGCATTATAATAAGGGCATATAATTATAGCTAATGGTTATGCTTTTGTGATGCAGATAAACTCAACCCTAGTCTTTCTGAGAAATGCTTATACAATCTACTCATGCATTTGGAATTGGCAACTTTGAATGAGATGTAGGTCATGGTTTCTATAATATTACATTAGCAAGCGAAGGTCTGATTTTTAGTTTGTTTTAAAACTGCAGGTCAGAAAACAGCTGACTCACGCATCACTAGTATATACAGTGGGTGGGTAGTAGGAGTGTACCTGTTTGAAGGCCTGTAGGACCTCCTGTCTCTGACTGAAGTGTCTGAAGAGCAGGTGGAGGGCTCGGGACACCAGGGGAGGGTAATCGTGCATGGTCAGGTGGAGAAGGACCCTCAGGAAAGTCCTACCACCGTGGTCATCCAGGTCTAACGGGGTGTTCTCCTCACTGGATGTGGACACACAAGCAAACATATATAAAACGTGCGAGCGCACACACACACACACACACACACACACACACACACACGGTCAAGTATCAAACAATAACTAAACTGCTGCAGGTTTAGTGTATCACAACAGTTACCTTCCACCAAATATCCCTTCTGCCTGCTCCTCTATGTGCTCAAAGTCCAGAGCTCCTGAGAAAACAATTCAGAGTGACCTTAGTAACACACAAAGAGGTAACATGCCAAGTGATGGGTGCCATGACCTGAGCTCTCCTCCCACCTGGCATGTTGTTTGGTCCCTCATGGGTTCCTGCTATAGACAGATCTGACTGGGAGTTGCTCTCATCAAACTCCCTCTTAAAGATACACAGCAAACAGGAGATCCGGTAGTCCAGACGCACATTCAGAATGAACTGCAGAGAGACAGAGAGGAACATGACACATACTGAATAAGGAAGACTGTTGTACTGTAGAGGGATCATATTAGGATTAGCATTGGGGGTTATGGGTGAGTAGTTGGGGTTAAGGAGGGTAACCAAGTTTGGGGGAAGGGCGTTTGCAAATGGGTGTACGAGTGTATACAGTAGATCTATGGTCTGTATGGCATTGATTGTGCTATGGTGTGTACTGCATGTGTGTGGGCCTTTCTACCTGTAGTATCTCTATGATCTTGAGCTTGGTGTCCATGACCAGGATGTCCTGTTTCTCTGGCTCTGTCTGGGTCTTGACCTGGTCCCCGTCGGGTGGGTTGATGGGGGTGGTGGGCAGGAACCCCCCTCCTCTGAGCACCACCTGAGTCATCAGCTCACCCACCCCGTGGATGGAGCGCATCACGTTACTGCCTGGAAACACACATGATTGCGACAACCATCATGTATGTGAGAGCACAATTGTTCTGTCCTTTGTTAGCCATGGGGTGAATAATGCTCAAGCCTAGGGTTCCAAAATCCCAGAAGTCAAGTAGAATTTCTGGGAAAAACCTGGGAACTTTAGAAAAATTTCAACCCTACTAAAGCCCCACTGATGTATGGACCTTCACCCCTCTGCAGGGCAGTGTGTTACCGTGTCCTACCTTTAGTCTCGTCTCCCTTTTCCAGCTTGTTGATGGGGAAAATGGTGCTGACGTGGACACAGTCCAGGATGGCCAGCAGGATCTTGGTCAGCCTCAGCAAGTCACTGAAGTTGTAGAAGCCAAAGTAGATGAGGTTCCGAGATAGATTCACTACCTGGGAATGGACAAAAAGAGACGGGAAGAGAGAACAAAGCTAGTGATTAGTAAATCCATGTCCTACTGAAACCCATTCTTCTTTGACCAATAGGAAGTGCATTTAATACAGATTAGACCAATAGTGACTGAGCCTAATACTGCTTTTTGCCTTTGACCAATATGGACTGGGTCTCATATTGATTTGACCAATAGGGACTGAGCTTCCAGATGGGACTGACCTCGAAGGTGAGTTTGTTCTTCTCCTTGTCGGCGAATGGGAAGCTCTGACACACCACGTCTCTAAGATAGTTCTCGACAAACTCCATGGTCAGGGCAAAACACTCCTTGATCTCATCCTTGGACGTCCCGTCATTGTCATAGCTGGGACCAGAGGGACACAGATCACAGGTAGGGGACAGGTGAGTACTTACAACTAACTCCTACCATGTTAATGCTTCTCTAAATACTCCACTAAGAATATTTGTTTTTGTTTTACCTAAGTTAAAATAATGTCCATGTAAGACAGACAAGGCTATGGCACATTGTTTTCAAACCTTCACTACAAACCGTATATATTGCACTAAAGTATTTTCTGATTGGCCATTGAACATGTCACTAACTCCTCTCCTCAACCCTGATAGGCCGTCGGCCCTGCCACTCACTCGTCAATGGCGATCTCGGAGGGGATCTCGGACCAGAGGCGGGCGTACTTGACGGGCGTGACCTGTTCCTGGGGGTCGCGGTCCACGTGCATGTGCAGCATCATGCGGCAGAAGGAGGCGCGCAGGTCGTAAGGCAGATCCTCGTCAGACATGCAGCGCAGGATCAGATCCACGTCCAACTGGCCAGAGATCTTATTGATGGCCAGATACTGACGGTCCAGACACATCCTAGCAAACAGGTTCAGCTGGTACCTGTGAGAGAGAGGGACATAGGCATCACTGCTTAGACATTACGATACACAGAGACCAGGAACAAACAGAAAATTAAAGTCACAAGGTTAGTGATGCCGCCTGGTTCTCTCTACTTCCTGGCACTTTTTATTAAATCAATTAATGTCATTAGTTGCAGAATAAAGTAGACTATAATTAATTTATCGGACCTTTTCCAAGTAGTCAAGTGTAAGGGATGAGGAGGGTGGGTACGCACCTCATCCACTCCCAATGTGTAGGACCCAAACCCATTTCCAAAGGAAACCAAGCATATACACACATGAGTATCGACAGAGATAGAAGTTATTCATCTTCTACAGATAACACAGTAAAGATGAGAGAACGCCTGGTGGTGTTTCTGACCTGTAGTAGCTGACCACCTCTTGGTCCTCCTTGGCGCCCTCCTTGGCGTCTTGGGCCAGCTCTCTGATGCTCTTACTTCTGATCTCCTTACTACGGTCCTTCCAGAACAACCACACCTCCTCCTCGTCCTCCTCAGACTCCACTGAATTCTCCCCGATGGATGCTCCCTCGATCTCAAACCTGGACAGCACCAGTCTGGGGAGGAGACAAACCGGTATTACTCCTCTAACCACAGATTTAGGATCAGAGTAGACTATCACGCAATCCTGCACACAGCCGGTTGACCAAACCAGAGGTACATACAAACATGTTAGCGTGGCTATACACGTGACTGACACATTTATAGCTACGGAAACATACAGTGTGCTTGAACCAAACAGCATCATATGGATTTCTGAGAACACAAGAAGTAAAACTGCCTCTTCATTTGTGTAGCACTGAGAACAAAACACATAGGTATAAATGAATGCAAGCCTTCCGTCATAAACAAATATTACAGTTGACTATAGAATACTATAGTACTTACTATAGAATTATATAGTATTCTGTAGTAAACTGTAGCATACAGCAGAATACTATGCTACACTGTAGTATCCCTCGATCATATGTACTACTTACTATAGAATTTTGTAGTATAGTGTAGAAAACTACACATTGTAGTATCCCTCGATCATGAGGTGCTTACTATATCATTTTGTAATGACACATGGCGATATTAAGTGCATTGCAATCAAAGCATTTTCTGTCTGAAAGAACAGATGTTTACTGAATGGCCACATGTTGTACTAGATAGGCATGTCCATTAGGACAAGCATGAGGATCCACCAGGAGTAAACACTCCATCATGCAGTCACCTTGAACAGCTTGATCTGTATGACGGAAAGGGCTCCTACTGAATACACTTCAATAAAGAGAGCAGTATTGCTGTATTTATCTGCCATACTAGAACAGCCTGTAACAGACCATAGACCTACACAACCATTGACTATTTTTGTTAAATGTTTAGGGGAAATTAGATTTTAAAGGTATTGATTAATTGAAATCTCGTGTAAAAGAGAGGGCTTACTTGGTCTCTATAAGGATGTCTCCGTTGATGGGGTCCAGGACTGCGTTACAGATGAGCTCCTGTGTCACCGGGATGGATTTGTTCATAGACACACACAGGTCTGACAGATAGTCCAGGAACCTGGAACACACACACACCATTCAATGTCAACTGCTCCACATGTGCACAAAAACACATTTATTTAGACCCATGATGTCCAATGAAAATTTCCCCAAACACTACACAATTAAATGACACATGAAAACATAGCATCTGCCCTCGAGCAGCTTACAATACACTCCACACCACAGGAGGCTGCTGAGGGGAGGATGGCTCATAATAATAGCTGGAACGGAGCACATGGAATTGCATCAAACACATGGAAACCATGGATTTGATACCATTTCACTTATTCCGCGCCAGCCATTACCACAAGCCCGTCCTGTACAATTAAGGTGTCGCCAACTTCCTGTGGTCCACATGTCTTTACTCCCTTGATGTGGCAAACGACTAACACATTCCGACACACAGCCACCAGTCTTCAATTACATTGAACACAGCAATATACTGTATCATCTGGCTAAAAGGAGCATACAGACATATCAAGACATGCAAATGAACACATAAAAAACACTATACACACAAACATGTGTGCATGCGAAGTGAGCGCACTTGCACACACCCACATGTTTGTTTTACCATCTTTGTGGGTACCAAACAATTTATTACCATTTCAAATCCTATTTTCCCTAACCCTACCCCCATAACCTAACTCCTAACTGAACAAAAATATAAACGTAACATGTAAAGTGTTGGTCCCATGTTTCATGAGCTGAAATAAAAGATCCCCAAATTTTTCAATACGCACAAAGCTTATTTCTCTCAAATTTTGTGCACAAATTTGTTTACATCCCTGTTAGTAAGCATTCTCCTTTGCCAAGAGAATCCATCCACCTGAAAGGTGTAGACTATTAAGAAGCTGAATAAACATCATGATCTTTACACAGGTGCACTTTGTGCTGGGGACAATAAAAGGCAACTCTAAAATGTGCAGTTTTGTCGCACAACACAATGCCACGGATGTCTCAAGTTTTGAGGGATCGTGCAATTGGTATGCTGACCGCAGGATGACCACCAGAGTTGTTTCCAGAGAATGTAATGTTAATTTCTCTACCATAAGTTGCCGCCAAAGTCGTTTTAGAGAATTTGGAACCCTAACCCCTAAGCCTAAAATAGCCTTTTTCCCTATGGGGAAGTATCCTTGTGAGGACTTCTGGTCCCCCACAAGGATAGTAAAACCAAACACACACACTGACCTGGGCTCCCGGTTCTTCCTGACGAGGCTGACAAAGGTGTCTATCTCTGCAGCGGTGATGTGTTTCTCCAGCAGCTTGCGGTTGTTGTGGAGCAGAGCTGTGATAGTGTCCTCAGCCAGAACATCATAACCTATCTGCTTCTGCATGAAGCGGAACTGCTTGGCTATATACTCCTGTGGGACAAACACAGGCTCTGATCATAGTCAAACATTATCACAACATTGGGACTGTGGTCCTTTATGGCTCAGTTGGTACGTGCATGGTGCTAGCAACACCAGGGTTGTGGGTTTGATTTCCACTGGGGCTACTCATGCGAAATTCTATGCACTCACTAATGTAAGTCGCAATGGATAAAAGCTAAATAGCATATGTTACATTGTGATGCAATGCTACTGGATGAGGTCAATAAATTAATGCAAACCCCGTTGAATGGTTAGCCACATTTGATTTAACAAACATTGCAATTGGATTGAATTAAATGTGTTCATAGTGTGATCCACCTTGCTACTAAACTCAGCAAAAAAAAAAGAAACAGCCCTTTTTCAGGACCCGGTCTTTCAAAGATAATTTATAAAAATCCAAATAAACTTCACAGATCTTCATTGTAAAGGGTTTAAACACGGTTTCCCATGCTTGTTCAATGAACCATAAACAATTAATGAACATGTTACTGTGGAACGGTCGCTCAGACATTAACAGCTTACAGACAGTAGGCAATTAACATCACATTTATGAAAACTTAGGACACTAAAGAGGCCTTTCTACTAACTGAAAAACACCAAAAGAAAGATGCCCAGGGTCCCTGCTCATCTGTGTGAATGTGCCTTAGGAATGCTGCAAGGAGGCATGAGGACTGCAGATGTGGCCAGGGCAATAAATTGCAATGTCCGTACAGTGAGACGCCTAAGACAGCGCTACAGGGAGACAGGACGGACAGCTGATCGTCCTCGCACTGGCACACCACATGTAACAACACCTGCACAGGATCAGTACATCCGAACATCAAACCTGCGGGACAGGTACAGGATGGCAACAACTGCCCGAGTTAGACCAGGAACGCACAATCCCTCCATCAATGCTCAGACTGTCCGCAATAGGCTGAGAGAGGCTGGACTGAGGGCTTGTAGGCCTGTTGTAAGGCAGGTCCTCACCAGACATCACCGGCAACAATGTCGCCTATGGGCACAAACCCACCATCGCTGGACCAGACAGGACTGGCAAAAAGTGCTCTTCACTGACGAGTGATGGTTTTGTCTCACCAGGGGTGATGGTCAGATTCGCGTTTATCGTCAAAGGAATGAGCGTTACACCGAGGCCTGTACTCTGGAGCGGGATCAATTTGGAGGTGGAAGGTCCATCATGGTCTGGGGCGGTGTGTCACAGCATCATCAGACTGAGCTTGTTGTCACTGCAGGCAATCTCAATGCTGTGCGTTACAGGGAAGACATCCTCCTCCCTCATGTGGTACCTTTCCTGCAGCAACATCCTGACATGACCCTCCAGCATGACAATGCCACCAGCCATACTGCTCGTTCTGTGCGTGATTTCCTGCAAGACAGGAATGTTAGTGTTCTGCCATGGCCAGCGAAAGGCCCGGATCTCAATCCCATTGACTACATCTAGGACCTGTTGGATCGTAGGGTGAGGGCTAGGGCCATTCCCCCCAGAAATGTCTAGAAACTTGCAGGTGCCTTGGTGGAAGAGTGGGGTAACATCACAGCAAGAACTGGCTAATCTGGTGTAATACATGAGGAGGAGATGCACTGCAGTACTTAAAGCAGCTTGTGGCCACACCAGATACTGACTCTTACTTTTGATTTTGACCCTCCCCCTTTGTTCAGGGACACACTATTCCATTTCTGTTAGTCACAGGTCTGTGGAACTTGTTCAGTTTGTCTCAGTTGTTGAATCTTGTTATGCTCATACACATTTTTACACATGTTAAGTTTGCTAAAAATAAACACAGTTGACAGTGAGAGGATGTTTCTTTTTTTTGCTGAGTTTAGTTCAGGTCTCCCGAGTGGCACAGCGGTCTAAGGCACTGCAGCTTTGTGCTAGATGCTTCACTACACACACCCTGGTTCGAATCCAGGCTGTATCACAACCGGCTGTGATTAGGAGTCCCCATAGGGTGGCGCACAATTGGCCCACCGTCATCCGGGTTTGTCCGGTGTAGGCCGTCATAGTAAATAAGAATGTGTTCTTAACGGAGTTGCCTAGTTAACAAAAAGTTACACACAAAATAGTTTCTGTATTGTTACTTACCTACAATTCCCACTCATTACTTCAACAACAACACATTTACTGTAACACAGGAAAAACCAAATGACATTTTGGTGGATTCAAAAAAGGTAGATAAAATGTAAGATCCCTCCTGTAAATTCCCCAAATTTCCATGGGTAATTCCCAAATGTCTTCCAAATTGTCCTGGATTTGTTCAACTGGCCAGTGTAACGTCAGACTACAGACACAGTATTAGTGTGGCCGTATCAAAGGCCTCCAGGCCATTCATCTGAGAAAAAAGCTTCAAACTGCAACCAGTGCCTGCAACCTGGTTCAGGTTATTCGTCAACCTACCAAGGTAGTTAAACAGCACAGGAATGAAATTGTCAACATATATTGATCACATCTTTACTAATGCTGCAGAAATTTGCTTGAAATCAGTATCCAGATCCATCAGATCTACTGATCACAATATAGTAACCATATCTAGGAAAACCAAAGTTTCAAAGGCTGGGCCTAATATTGTGTATAAGAGGTCATACAATAAGTGTTGTAGTGGTTCCTATGTTGTTGATGCAAAGAACATGTGTTGGTCCATGGTGTGTAATGAGGAGCAAACAGATGTTGCACTTGACACATTTATGAAATTGCTTATCCCAGTTACTAACAAGCATGCACCCATTAAGAAAATGACCATAAAAACTATTAAATCCCTGTGGATTGATGAGGAATTTAAAAATTGTATGGATGAGAGTGATGAGGCAAAAGGAATGGAAATTATGTCTGGCTGCACAACCGATTGGCAAACATACTGCAAATTGAGAAATCATGTGACTAAACTGACTAAACTGAATAAAAAGAAGAAACTACACAATGAAACAAAGATAAATGACAAAGAATGATAGTAAAAAAGCTTTGGAGCACCTTCAATGACATTTTGGGGGAAAAAGACAAACTCATCTGCATCAGTCATTATATCAGATGGTTCCTTCATTACAAAACCAACTGACATTGCCAACTACTTTGATGAATCCGTAAAGTACAGTTGGGCAAAAAAGTATTTAGTCAGCCACCAATTGTGCAAGTTCTCCCACTTAAAAAGATGAGAGAGGCCTCTGAAAAAGCTCTGCGACACGTTAGGGTCCACTCGTTCAGACTGGTCTTACTCCATCATTTATAAGAATACAAGCCTGAACCTATTTCTAAAGACTGTTGACATCTAGTGGAAGACATAGGAACTGTAAATGGAGTCCTAAGTCAATGGATACTGTAATGGCATTGAATAGAAAACTACAAAACCACAAAAAAATTACTGAATGGATTTTTCTCAGGTTTTCACCTGCTAAATCAGTTATGTTATACTCACAGACACTATTTTAACAGTTTTGGAAACTTGTTTTTTTTCTATCCAAATCTACCATCTACTATGCATGTCATATCTTCTGGGCACGAGTAGCAGGCCACTGAATTTGGGCATGCTTTTCATCCAAAATTCCGAATGCTGCCCCTACCCTAGAGAGGTTAACAAAGAGCTGCAGTTAGTTTCAGAATGGGTAGCAAGGAATAAGTTAGTCCTAAATATTTCAAATTAAAAGCATTGTATTTGGGACAGATCATTCACTAAACCCTAAACCTCAACTAAATATTTGAATAGATAATGTGGAAATTGAGCAAGTTGAGGTGACTAAACTGCTTGGAGTAACCCTTGATTGTAAACTGTCATGATCAAAACATATTGATACAACAGCAGTTAAGATGGGGAGAAGTTTGTCCAGTATAAAGCGCTGCTCAACCTTCTTAGCAGCACTTTCAACAAGCAGGTCCTACAGGCTCTAGTTTTGTCACACCTGGACTACTGTTAATTTGTGTGGTCAGGTGCCACAAAGAGGGACTTAGGAAAATTGTAATTGGCTCAGAACAGGGCAGCACGGCTGGCCCTTGGAGGTACACAGACAGGAAACAATAATATGCATGCCAATCTCTCCTGGCTCAAAGTTCACTACTTGTATTTGCACTGAGCTGTCTGTTTAAACTACTAGCAAACAGCTCAAGACACTATGCACTATGCACTACACATGATAACATACGCTGCCTTGACAGCAGCTAATGTGGATCCATAATAAATACAAATCTTAGACTGGGAGAACAGAGGCTGTCCACAGGCACCACGCAGCTTCCTCCTTCAGTTGAAACCACTCCAACAATTACACACAGTATGTGACAGTGGACTGTCTGTCTGTGTGTTTGGACAATGCATGTTTCTGTTGGCGTGTGTGTGTGTGTGTGTGTCTTGTGGCCCGGAAGGGAGCGTTGTGCTGCTAAAAGTTTTATGAAGGCAGAATGTGAGGAAGGAGATGATTGTGGATTACAGGAAAAAGAGGACAGAGCACGCCCCCATTCTCGTTGATGGGCATGACAAAACCTATTCCCCCTCAGGATCCTCAAAAGGTTCTACAGCTGCACCATCGAGAGCATCTGGTTGCATCACCACCTGGTATGGCAACTGCTCGGCCTCTGACCGCAAGGCATAACAGAGGGTAGTGCGAACGGCCCAGTACATCACTTGGGCAAAGCTTCCTGCCATCTAGGTCCTCTATACCAGCCGGTGTCAGAGGAAGGCCCTAGAATCCAGCCACCCTAGTCATAGACTGTTCTCTCTGCTACCGCACGGCAAGCGGTACCGGAGCGCCAAGTCTAGGTCCAAGAGGCTTCTAAACAGCTTCTTCCCCCAAGCCATAAGACTCCTGAACATCTAGTCAAATGGCTACCTAGACTAGTCGCATTGCTCCCCCCCTCACCTCACCACTGCCACTCTCCGTTGTCATCTATACATAGTCACTTTAATGTCACTTCACTCTACCTACATGTACATACTACCTCAACTAACCAGTGGCCCGCACATCGACTCTGTACCGGCACCCCCCTGTATATATTGTTATTTTTTTTACTGCTGCTCTTTAATTACTTGTTACTGATAAGAATAAGAGATAAAAATATATTTTGAAACAGCACTGTCGGTTAGGGGCTCGTAAGTAAGCATTTCACTGTAAGGTCTACACCTGTTGTATTCGGCGCATGTGACTAATAAAATTCGATTTGAGAATACTTGACACACTGACTGAACAGCACATTCAATTACAGCTAAATGCCATCATACAGTTTAGGCTAATTGTACAAGTGCTGTGGCTCGATATTTTGGCTATAGGTTAAGTCCCTGTCTGCTGGAACACACGGTCCAAAACACCACGTGAAAACAACCCCTATGTCATTCCTCTACTAAAGCCCGCTAGGTTCTGCAGGTCTAATCGAACCAGGTACTGTAGGTGTATATAAAATCAAATGGATATAGCGCCACTCAGGCTTCCAATTGAATTCGGGGAACATCATCACAACTGCTTACACGCTCATTTAGCATCTTCAGATCAGCAAACACTGAAAGAGTATGGGTTCGGTTAAGGGGCTAGGGATAAGGTTGGGGTAGTGGTTGTTTTGGGACCAGACCAGCCATGTAAACTGTCATGTGTGTCCTTGTGTGGCTGTCGTAGGCCCAGACCAGTAGGCCTGACAGTTACCGAGCTGCTTACCTGGTTCTTGCGGTAGTCCTGTTGGGAGTGGCGTAACACACGGTAACACAGGCGGCAGATGTGCCTGAAGGGGGCGTGGCGCTGGTCAGCCAGCTCCTCCAATCGCAGCATGGGCCCATCCCCACTGTCTGTGAATGGAGCCTGCAGTAGCTTGAAGATCTAGAGAGAAATTCCACCCATTGGATGATAGTCCATCAGGTTAAGAAAATAAATTTGTTTGGAAAAATGTTTGGCGAAGTATGACAGTTTGTTATACTTTGTTGAACTTCAACAGAGTTTAATAGAAGACAAAGGAGCTTGCATCCCAATGGATCCACATTGAAAAGGAATGAAGTAGACTTTTTCACCCCTTCAGTCTGTGGACGTTCTAGTTGTCCCTTATGAATGACATTGTCCTCTACCTGTTTGAGGATATTCTGTTCCCTCATGAGTTTCTGTCTCTCTCGATTGGGCTTGTTGACCATGATTTCCAAAACATCTTGGCCATTATTGGGGATGTCCACCACAAAGAACACCAGGTCCTCCAGAAGCTTGGTCACTGCCCTGGAGGACACACAGGAAGAATTTTTTAAAATTTAACCTTCATTTAATTAGGCAAGTCAGTTAAGAACAAATTCTTATTTACAATGACAGCCTACCCCGGCCAAACCCTAAACCAGATGACGCTGGGCCAATTGTGCGCCGCCCTATGGGACTCCCAATCACGGCTGGTTGTAATACATCATGGAATCAAACAAGGGTCTGTTGTGACGCCTTGAGCCCTGAGATGCAGTGCTGCGCCACTCGGGAGCGCACATGAAGATTCTTTGAGATTTAGAATTCTTAATGAGGGCCATGTTGATACCCAGAGTTCCAAGGACATTCCATTCTGGAATGGTTTTGTGCCTACATTGAAGAGGTAAAGAACACATAGTGAGCACTAAAATAGCTGCCGTGTACCTCCTCTCGTTCTGAGTGATGGTGCCCTTCTCCAGTTTGCCTGCGATGGACGCCAACACTTTACTGGCATCATTGGCAAAGTCAAGATCTCGGACTTCAGCGGGCGAGACGGGTACGATGGCAAACGCCTCTTTGTCTTCTTTCAGTGCTGATGTGCCGATCTAAAAATAACAACATTGTGAGGAACTGATGAGTTAATTAGGATTGTAAAATTAAGTGAATTCTAGTAAGTAAAACTCACAAATAGAAAATGAATCATTTGTGCATCCGGTGGTCAGATCTAACGTGAGGGTATTATTATTTTATGAAATGTTTGTGTTGGACAGATTTAAGTGGGACACACAAAAAAACATGATATAAAGTAGTTAAAGATTGGGCTTGACAGACTATTGGTAAGGTCTCAAACTGTCTGGTCTTAATTAATGGAGATTGGCTGGTTGAGCTGTCACTCACACGTAACATGACCGGTTTCTCCTCTTCCTTGTCGATGGGGTGGTTAGTGCTGTGGACCCATGTGTTGGTGCACAAGTGTCTGAGCCTCACATACGAGTTCCTGGGTGCACGCACACACACACACACACACACACACACACACACACACACACACACACACACACACACACACACACACACACACAATGAGCATTGTGAGTCAAGAATGAATGTCATTACTGGGCTAGGCCCACTATAGCATATACTAAGAAGTCCCATACCAAACAGGGGAACAGACATGTGCCACTGATTAAATATTGAAAAATGTATATTTTCTGATGTATTCCAGTACAGAGAGGGATATCATAATAATAGTGGTTACTGTAAACCAAACATCTAACAGTATCTGTATAAATCAACCAAAATAAAACCAAACATCTTCTCCTTCATCAACGTCACCAGTCCTTGCACCCTCACAACCAACATGAAACAGTAACACTGGTTACTGCAAGTCAAACCCTCCCTACTGAACAGTCAGCTTGGAAGTCAAAAACAAGACACAGACACGCACACACTTTATTGCTTCATGACCTCATGAAACTCCCTCACCTACTCTCCCAAGACGGAAATCCTCCCTACCCTCTCCAAAACACAGGCTCAGACCTGTCCAATGTCAACAGATTCTGAAAACTCCATGACCCTAACACAGCCCACTCACCATTTCCACTGAAAGTGAGAACAGAAATGTGTTTAAATGGGGGAATTGCACTTGAAATCAACTAAATGTGTCTGATAACGAACAAACACCACACAAATCTAAAGATTATACACCGACCAGTCAAAAGTTTGGACACACCTACTCATTCAAGGGTTTTCTTTATATTTACTATTTTCTACATTGTAGAAATCAAAATTATATTCTATATATATATATATATATTATTTGTATATTTTTTTTTTATATTTGAGATTCTTCAAAATAGCCAGCCTTGATGACAGCTTTGCACAATCTTGGAATTCTCTCAACCAGCTTCATGAATGCATTAAATGCATTAAAATTAACAGGTGTGCCTTGATAAAAGTTCATTTGTGGAATTTCTTTCCTTTGAGCCAATCAGTTGTGTTGTGACAAGGTAGGGGTGGGTATACAGACGATAGCCCTATTTGGTAAAATACCAAGTCCATATTATGGCAAGAACAGCTCAAATAAGCAAAGAGAAACAACAGTCCATCATTACTTCAAGCGCTATGATGAAACTGGCTCTCATGAGGACCGCCACAGGAGAGGAAAACCCAGAGTTACCTCTGCTGCAAAACACAAGTTCATTAGAGTTAACTGCACCTCAGATTACAGCCCAAATAAATGCTTCACAAAATTCAAGTAACAGACACATCTCAATATCAACTGTTGAGATGAGATTGCGTGAATCAGGCCTTCATGGTCAAATTGCTGCAAAGAAACCACTACTAAATGACACCAATGATAAGAAGAGACTTGCTTGGGCCAAGAAACACGAATAATGGACATTAGACCGGTGCAAATCTGTCCTTTTGTCTAATGAGTCCAACCGCCATGTCTTTGTGAGACACAGAGTAGGTGAACGGATGATCTCCGCATGAGTGGTTCCTACCGTGAAGCATGGAAGAGGAGGTGTGATGGTGCTTTGCTGGTGACACTGTCAGTGATTTATTTAGAATTCAAGGCACACTTAACTAGTATGGCTACTGCAGCATTCTGCAACTATACGCCATCCCATCTGGTTTGTGCTTAGTGGAACGATCATTTGTTTTTCAACAGGACAATGACCCAACACACCTCCAGGCTGTGTAAGGGCTATTTGACCAAGAAGGAGAGTGATTGAGTACTGTATCATATGACCTGGCCTCCACAATCACCTAACCTCAACCCAATTGAGATGGTTTGGGATGAGTTGGACTACAGAGTGGAAAAGCAGCCAACAAGTGCTCAGAACATGTGGAAACTCCTTCAAGACTGTTGGAAAAGCATATAAAACGCTTTTGGTTTACTACATGATTCCATATGTGTAATGTTATAGTTTTGATGTCTACTATTATATAATGTAAAAAATTGTAAAAATAAAGAAAATCCAAACTTTTTACTGGACTGTACAGATACAGTGGGGCAAAAAAATATTTTGTTAGCCACCAATTGTGCAAGTTCTCCCACTTAAAAAGATGAGAGGCCTGTAATTTTCATCATAGGTACACTTCAACTATGACAGACAAAATGAGAAAAAAAATCCAGAAAATCACATTGTAGGATTTTTAATGAATCTATTTGCAAATTATGGTGGAAAATAAGTATTTGGTCACCTACAAACAAGCAAGCTCCTCTGTCCTCCACTCGTTACCTGTATTAATGGCACCTGTTTGAACTTGCTATCAGTATAAAAGACACCTGTCCACAACCTCAAACAGTCACACTCCAAACTCCACTATGGCCATTACCAAAGAGCTGTCAAAGGACACCAGAAACAAAATTGTAGACCTGCACCAGGCTGGGAAGACTGAATCTGCAATAGGTAAGGAGCTTGGTTTGAAGAAATCAACTGTGGGAGCAATTATTAGGAAATGGAAGACATACAAGACCACTGATAATCTCCCTCGATCTGGGGCTCCACGCAAGATCTCACCCCGTGGTGTCAAAATGATCACAAGAACGGTGAGCAAAAATGCCAGAACCACACGGGGGGACCTAGTGAATCACCTGCAGAGAGCTGGGACCAAAGTAACAAAGCCTACCATCAGTAACACACTACGCCGCCAGGGACTCAAATCCTGCAGTGCCAGACGTGTCCCCCTGCTTAAGCCAGTACATTTCCAGGCCCGTCTGAAGTTTGCTAGAGAGCATTTGGATGATCCAGAAGAAGATTGGGAGAATGTCATATGGTCAGATGAAACCAAAATATAACTTTTTGGTAAAAACTCAACTCGTCGTGTTTGGAGGACAAAGAATGCTGAGTTGCATCCAAAGAACACCATACCTACTGTGAAGCATGGGGTGGAAACATCATGCTTTGGGGCTGTTTTTCTGCAAAGGGACCAGGACGACTGATCCGTGTAAAGGAAAGAATGAATGGGGCCATGTATCGTGAGATTTTGAGTGAAAACCTCCTTCCATCAGCAAGGGCATTGAAGATGAAACGTGGCTGGGTCTTTCAGCATGACAATGATCCCAAACACACCGCCCGGGCAACGAAGGTCCCGGAGTGGCCTAGCCAGTCTCTAGATCTCAACCCCATAGAAAATCTTTGGAGGGAGTTGAAAGTCTGTGTTGCCCAGCAACAACCCCAAAACATCACTGCTCTAGGAGGAGCTCTGCATGGAGGAATGGACCAAAATACCAGCAACAGTGTGTGAAAACCTTGTGAAGACTTACAGAAAAAGGTTTGACCTTTGTCATTGCCAACAAAGGGTATATTACAAAGTATTGAGATACACTTTTGTTATTGACCAAATACTTATTTTCCACCATCATTTGCAAATAAATTCATAAAAAAATCCTACAATGTGATTTTCAGGATTTTTTGCCCTCATTTTATCTGTCATAGTTGAAGTGTACCTATGCTGAAAATTACAGGCCTCTCATCTTTTTAAGTGGGAGAGCTTGCACAATTGGTGGCTGACTAAATACTTTTTTGCCCCACTGTATATAGATATATCTATGTGTGTCCTTCCAGGGGGGGGGAATATGACTGTTTACTTTTCATATTGCAACATTTTCATTAGAATCTGATCTGCATCAACAGTCACTGTTTTTTTAGGACTTTCCGGACACACAGTCATCAGAAAATGTTTCAATTATTGAATTGGAATTTCAGTTTAATTCCTCAATTGACTGACTTCAACTCAAATTGACCCCAGCCCTGACAAATACAGCCTGGTCACTCACCTTTGCACATGACAACAACACAGGATGTATTTTAAAATCAACAAATTATCTTGGATGTTGTAAAAAGAGATGTTTCTTATTAGAACAATGGTAAATTCCTCTGAAAGTATTATGAGTACTAGGGTCTTTTCGCACAATGTGAACTGCTGGGGGCTGCTTAGCAGCAGACTATGTGGCCCCAAAGTCCTATCTGGGCACCAGGAAATTGCCTCCTCTTAGCATGGTAGGCTCCAGCTCAAAGTCCTACCTGGGCACCAAGGAGTCCCCCCCTCTCAAAGTGGTAGGGTCCAGCTCAAAAATGGAGGAGATGTCATTGCCTTCAGGGACAGACACCAGGGTATACATGACCTTCTCCTGGGGGTTCCTGAGGCGGGCGCGGAGGTCGACCTGCTCAGAGTCCAGCTGGAGACACAACATGGAAACACAGTCTCGTCAGATCACTGTACAGCAACATAGACATGGGCACTGAAGACCAGAATCAATGATTATGAAGAGTAAAATAATTGACAGACCATCAGTATACACCGAGTATACAAAACAATAAGAACACCTCTTTCCATGAGATACACTGACCAGGTGAAAGCTATGATCCCTTATCGATGTAACTTGTTAAATCCATTTCAAAATCAACGTAGATGAAGGGGAGGACACAGGTTAAATAGTCATTTTCAAGCCTTGAGACAATTGAGACATGGATTGTGTATCATTCAGGGGGAGAATGAGTAAGACAAAAATGCATGTGCCTTTGAACAGGGTATGGTAGTAGGCGCCAGGCGTACCAGTTTGTGTCAAGAACTGCAAAGTGTGTATCAAGAATCGTCCACCACCCAAACGACATCCAGCCAACTTGACACAACTGTGGGAAGCATTGGAGTCAACATGGACCGGCATCCCTATGGAATACTTTCAACATCTTGTAGTGGGGGGGGGGGGGGGGGGGGGTGTATTAGGAAGGTGTTACTAATGTTTGGTATACTCACTGTACATGGGTTAAGTTTTGTAATAGAAACGTTAAAAGTTCAGGTCACACACACATGGGTCAGCTTCCTGTGAAATTCCTAGATCAATGACCTAAAGCTCAAATCCTGGGCAGGAACTGACTGAAGAAGATAAGAGAATCACAACTCAAAGGGATCTTTTCATTCACCACAATGTGAGAACATCGATTTGATCCAATTTCTTGTTTAAAAAAAATCTAATTTAGACCAATAGAACTCTATAGGCTTAATTCAATATACTGCACTAAACCTCATGACCTACTAATTGTAGGAAGTTTTAAAGACCAAAAGAGACATTCTGGTGTATTGAAAGTATCAAATCAGTGTTATCACTGAAATATCAACAAATATGTATAAATATTAATTTCAGTAATTAGAGTAATAAGTAATTTAGTATAATTATCTGGTTAAACTGCAGCTCTTTTATAAGTTTGGCTTTTCCGCTGTGTTCACATGGTCACTATTGTAGAGTGGATGATTGTCTAGTAACACATTACCCTTTTGACTTTATGGTATTGACCCGAACCGCGCTGTTCTGGCTTGGTGATTTTCTTTTTACGTCATCCTGTCAAGATACTACATGGTGGATTCATAACCAGGCCAGTGCGGTATAACTTGGCTCGGCTTCGGTATACAGTTGAAGTTGGAAGTTTACATACACTTAGGTTGGAGTCATTAAAACTGGTTTTTCAACCACGCCGCAAATGTCATATTAACAAACTATAGTTTTGGCAAGCTGGTTAGGACATCTACTTTGTGCATGACACAAGTAATTTTCCCAACAACTGTTTACAGACAGATTATTTCACTGTATCACAATTGCAGTGGATCAGAAGTTTACATACACTAAGTTGACTGTACCTTTAAACAGCTTGGACAATTCCAGAAAATGATGTCATTGCTTTAGAAGCTTCTGATAGGCAAATTGACATAATTTGAGTCAATTAGAGGTGTACCTGTGCATGTATTTCAAGATCTACCTTCAAACTCAGTGCCTCTTTGCTTCACATCATTTGAAAATCAAAAGAAATCAGCCAAGACCTCAGAAAAAAATTGTAGACTTCCACAAGTCTGGTTCATCCTTGGGAGCAATTTCCAAATGCCTGAGGGTACCATATTCATCTGTACAAACAATAGTACGCAAGTATAAACACCATGGGACCACGCAGCCGTCATACCGCTCAGGAAGGAGACGCGTTCTGTCTCCTAGAAATGAATGTACTTTGGTGCGAAAAGTGAAAATCAATCCCAGAACAGCAGCAAAGGACCTTGTGAATATGCTGAAGGAAACAGGTACAAAAGTATCTATATCCCACAGTAAAAAGAGTCCTATATCGACATAACCTGAAAGGCCGCTCAGCAAGGAAGAAGCCACTGCTCCAAAACCGCTATAAAAAAGCCAGACTATGGTTTGCAACTGCACATGGGGACAAAGATCGTACTTTTTGGAGAAATGTCCTCTGGTCTGATGAAACAAAAATAGAACTGTTTGGCCATAATCACCATCGTTATGTTTGGATGAAAAAGGGGGAGCCTTGCAAGCCGAAGAACACCATCCCAACTGTGAAGCACGGGGGTGGCAGCATCATGTTGTGGGGGTGCTTTGCTGTAGGAGGGACTGGTGCACTTCACAAAATAGATGGCTTCATGAGGAAGGAAAATTATGTGGATATATTGAAGCAACATCTCAAGACATCAGTCAGGAAGTTAAAGCTTGGTTGCAAATGGGTCTTCCAAATGGACAATGACCCCAAGCATACTTCCAAAGTTGTGACAAAATGGCTTAAGGTCAACAAAGTCAAGGTATTAGAGTGGCCATAACAAAGCCCTGACCTCAATCCTATAGAAGAGTTGTGGGCAGAACTGAAAAAGCGTGTGCGAGCAAGGAGGTCTACAAACCTGACTCAGTTACACCAGGTCTGTCAGGAGGAATGGGCCAAAATTCACCCAACTTATTGTGGGAAGCTTGTGGAAGGCTACCCAAAGCATTTGACCCAAGTTAAACAATTTAAAGGCAATGCTACCAAATACTAATTGAGTGAATGTAAACTTCTGACCCACTGGGAGTGTGATGAAAGATATAAAAGCTGAAATAAATCATCCTCTACTATTATTCTGACATTTCACATTCTTAAAATAATGTGGTGATCCTAATTGACCTAAGACAGAGAATTTTGACTAGGATTAAATGTCAGGAATTGTGAAAAACTGAGTTGAAATGTATTTGGCTAAGGTGTATGTAAACTTCCGACTTCAACTGTATGTTCATCCCCATAGAGCCAGGGACAGACACACACCTCCAGGCATGGAGACAGCCCTCAGTTCCCTACTCTGTTAGTCATACAAGCTTGTTCAACCATGTGTTGACAAAGGCTGCGTTTACACAAGCAGCCCAATTCTGAACTTTTTTCCACTAATTGGTCTTTTGACCAATCACATCCGATCTTTTGACATATCTTTTTTTTTCAGATCTAATCTGACTGGTCAATAGACCAATTAGTGAAAAAAGATACGAATTGGGTTGCCTGTGTAAACGCAGACTAATGCAACTAGTGCATCAGTACTTACTATGTAGTCCTGTGTTTTGTAGAGACAATTGTGCAATTGAGATCATTTCTAGTGGTAGACTGCCATCTGTTGGCTAAAGGCAGGTAACAGTTGCCTGACGACTCAAAATGAATTCTTCCACTGCTCATTGTTGAATTTGTTTTTGGTGACGTCAAAATGAGTGGTGTTGTACACCACTCAGAAACTGCTTCTTCAATAGAAATGCTCAACCACACTTGTAGGCGATGTCATGGCGACGTTGGCTTCCAAAGCTCATGCATAGAAACACGTCATCGGGTTTATCGGTCGTCTGGCGCGGAACTGCACATGTGTAGGCCATCAAATCAAAGGTATTCCTCATTCCTTTCATGAGGTTGGACAAATAACACGTTCTACTAAAGACATTGGTCAGGCTGTGCATTTAGATTTCAGGAAAATTAACAACTAAGGAAGAATATTTCACTTACATTGACTTCTCAAACCCTAAACCGGTCTACTTGGTCTGTTTTGCAAGCATTCCCGGAAATCTTGCGATGTTGCGCCCCTGGGTTTAGAAACTCTGTGGCTTTACCCACATGTGCTTTGGCTCTAGCCCAACCCATCGGTTTCTGGAACCAAACAGAACGGTTAAAATATGAATGCTCTCTAGAAATAGGCTGAAATGTACTCAGAGCAAGGCTCATTAAGGAGATAAAAAAATAACACCGTCCATGGGCGTGGCATAGCAATTGGCCAGAGCAAGGAGTTTGGGTAGCCAGGCAAAGTTAACAGCCCTCACTAGACACTGTGTCTCCTAACCAATTGTGCTATTATGTAGGTTTTTTCACGATATTTGTAAATGATTTTGTACATCATGTTTCTGCAACCGTATCTTACGGCAGAAAAGAGCTTCTAGATATCAGGACAGCGATCACTCACCTCGGATTAGACACCAACAACAACAGCAGCAAGCACGACTCACACGATATTCTCCAAACACCCCACAGTGCAGACATCCCAATTATTCGCAAAAGGAACCACAGAGGAAGAAGAGCAGGACGCCTCGTCCAGACCCACAGAAGGCAACTAGGAAAGCTGCCGTTACCGTCAATATTACTCGCCAACGTGCAATCATTGGACAATAAACTAGATGAGGTACGATCACGAATATCCTACCAACGGGACATCAAAAACTATAATATCCTATGTTTCACGGAATCGTGGCTGAATAACGACATGGATATTCAGCTAGCGGGATACACGCTGCACCGGGAAGGATAGAACAGCACACTCCGGTAAGAGCAGGGGGACGGTCTGTGCATATTTGTAAACAACAGTATATTATGATAAATTGCAGGCCACACTACTTGCCTAGAGAGTTCTCAGCTATACTTTTCGTGGCTGTTTATTTACCACCACAGACAGATGCCAGCACTAAGACCGCACTCAGCCAGCTGTATAAGGAAATAAGCAAACAGGAAACCACTCACCCAGAGGCGGCGCTCCTAGTGGCTGGAGACTTTAATGAAGGGAAACTTAAATCAGTTCTACCAAATCTCTATCAACATGTTAAATGTGCAACCAGACGGGAAAAAAATTCTAGATCACCTGTACTCCACAGACAGAGATGCGTACAGAGCTCTCCCTCGCCCTCCATTTGGTAAATTCGACCACAACTCTATCCTCCTGATTCCTGCTTACAAGCAAAAATTAAAGCAGGAAGCACCAGTGACTCGGTCTATACAGAAATGGTCAGATGAAGCAGATGCTAAACTACTATCACAGACTGGAACATGTTCCGGGATTCTTCCGATGACATTGAGGAATACACCACATCAGTCACTGGCTTTATCAATAAGTGCATTGAGGACGTCGTCCCCACAGTGGCTGTACGTACATACCCCAACCAGAAGCCATGGACTACAGGGAACATTCGCACTGAGCTAAAGGGTAGAGCTGCCGCTTTCAAGGTGCGGGACTCTAACCCGGAAGCTTACAAGAAATCCCGCTATGCCCTGCGACAAACCATCAAACAGGCAAAGCATCAATATAGGGCTAAGATTTAATCATACTACACCAGCTCCAACGCTCGTCGGATGTGGCAGGGCCTGCAAACTATTACAGAATACAAAGGGAAGCACAGCCGCGAGCTGCCCAGTGACACAAGCCTACCAGATGAGCCAAATCAATTCTATGCTCGCTTCGAGGCAAGCAACACTGAGGCATGCATGAGAGCATCAGCTGTTCCGGACGACCGGGTGATCACGCTCTCCGTAGCCGACGTGACTAAGACCTTTAAAACAGGTCAACATTCACAAGGCTGCGGGGCCAGATGGATTACCAGGAGGTGTGCTCCGGGCATGTGCTGACTAACTGGCAGGTGTCTTCAGTGACATTTTCAACATGTCCCTGATTGAGTTCGTAATACCAACATGCCTCAAGCAGACCACCATAGTCCCTGTGCCCAAGAGCACAAAGACAACCTGCCTAAATGACTACAGACAGTGGCACTCACGTCCGTAGCCATGAAGTGCTTTGAAAGGCTGGTCATGGCTCACATCAACACCATTATCCCAGAAACCCATTATCCCAGAATCCCTAGATACCGCCCAAACAGATCCACAGATGACACAATCTCTTGCACTCCACACTGCCCTTTCCCACCTGGACAAAAGGAACACATATGTGAGAATGCTATTCAATGACTACAGCTCAGTATTCAACACCATAGTACCCTCAAAGCTCATCACTACGCTAAGGAACCCGGGACTAAACACCTGCCTCTGCAACTGGATCCTGGACTTCCTGATGGGCCACCCCCAGGTGGTGAGGGTAGGTAGCAACACATCTGCCACGCTGATCCTCAAAACTGGAGCTCCCCATGGTGCATGCTCAGTCCCCTCCTGTACTCCCTGTTCACCCACGACTGCATGACCAGGCACGACTCCAACACTATCATTACGTTTGCTGACGACACAACAGTGGTAGGCCTGATCACCGACAATGACGAGACAGCCTATAGGGAGGAGGTCAGAGACCTGGCCGGGTGGTGCCAGAATAACAACCTATCCCTCAACGTAACCAAGACCAAGGAGATGATTGTGGACTACAAGAAAAGGAGCACCGAGCACGTCCCCATTCTCATCGACGGGGCTGTAGTGGAGCAGGTTGAGAGCTTCAAATTCCAACAACAAACTAGAATGGTCCAAACACACAAAAGACAGTTGTGAAGAGGGCACGACAAAGCCTATTCCCCCTCAGGAAACTAAAAAGATTTGGCATGGGTCCTGAGATCCTTAAAAGGTTCTACAGCTGCACCATCGACAGCATCCTGACTAGTTGCATCACTGCCTGGTACGGCAATTGCTTGGCCTCCAACCGCAAGGCACTTGAGACGGTAGTGTGTACAGCCCAGTACATCACTGGTGCAAAGCTGCCTGCCATCCAGGACCTCTACACCAGGCGGTGTCAGAGGAAGGCCCTGAAAATTGTCAAAGACCCCAGCCACCCCAGTCATAGACTGTTCTCTCTACTACTGCACGGCAAGCGGTACCGGAGTGCCAAGTCTAGGACAAAAAGGCTTCTCAACAGTTTTTACCCCCAAGCCATAAGACTCCTGAACAGGTAACCAAATGGCTACCTGGACTATTTGCATTGTGTGCCCCCCCAACCCCTCTTTTACGCTGCTGCTACTCTCTGTTTATCTTATATGCATAGTCACTTTAACTATATATTCATGTACATACTACCTCAATTGGCCTGACCAACCAGTGCTCCCGCACATTGGCTAACCGGGCTATCTGCATTGTGTCCCACCACCCGCCAACCCCTCTTTTTACACTACTGCTACTCTCTGTTCATCATATATGCATAGTCACTTTAACCATACCCACATGTACATACTACCTCAATAAGCCTGACTAACCAGTGTCTGTATATAGCCTTACTACTCTTATTTTCAAATGTATTTGTATGATTGTTCGATTTCTTTACTTACCTACACACACACACACACACTTTTTTTTCTCTGCTCTGTTGGTAAGAGCCTGTAAGTAAGCATTTCACTGTAAGGTCTACACCCGTTGTATTCGGCGCACGTGACAAATAAACTTTGATTTGATACTTCTCTATGCAGACACCGCCATCTAATCGTGGTACTGGGGAAGTGCTCATTACTGTGACATGGTGTTCAAGCGGAGGTACACAAGTTAGAAGAGTTACAATGATCATTGTTTCCTGGGACACAGTAGTGGTATGTGGCTGATTCATTTCACATTGTGTCAACGGTGACTGAAGACGTTGGGTTGTGACTGAAGACGTTGGGTCGGTCCATTCAGTGGGACACAGGAAAACACGGTCACAGCAGAATACTGTATCTGGTTCAGATGATCCACAGTATTCATCATTCCTCCAGAGCCCACTGCTACCAGAACAGGACACTGTGACTTACTGAGGAACGGAACTCCAGGCACTCCTCCTCATAGTCAGGGTTCACCTGGAAAACAAACACAACAGTACATACATATAAGGAGTAAGCTAGAGATTACTTCCCTGGTAAAAATTAAAGATCAATATGATTTTGACCTGTGTTGTAGGTACCGCAAGGGTGTGTGTGTGTTGTAAAGGCAGTGTTACTGACCTCTGCAGCCAGATAGTGTCCAGTGGCCAGGTGTTTGAACCTGAACAGACTGTTCCAGTAGCCAGCTCCGCCTCGACATGGATCATGCTGCACCACCTATCATGAGTAGAAACACAGGCATCAGTCACATGTCATATCTCATGCTGGAGTTGTGTACATGCACATTTTAACAACTTGTCAGACCATATAAACTTTAAAGTCAAATGTAACTTTTAGTGACCATAAATTGGCAGTTGCGAGGGAGCAGTCAAATTGCCATGATCTGAGGGGCCTTCTACAAATTCTATTTCCATGTGCACTTCCTCCACACCTCCACCTCCCATAAGGCTTTGCTGCTGGTTGCAGAGGTAGCCGACTGACGTCCGGTGGTGCGCAGGAAGACATATTGTTTTTTACGGTGGTCGTCACAGGTGAGGAACTTCTCCTGTTCCGCATGGAACAGGCGCACCACGTCGCCCTGGCAACAGACAGACAGGAAGGTTGTTACCATAGAGACTGCTAGGGAAGTGTCACTCTGCCTTGGGCTAGATTTTATGGCTAAATTAACAGTCTTCAACTGGGATACCGGGTTCGTTGAACCATTATTTTCTCATTCATATTGATTGGATGATGGTCCAAATCAAGGAAAAGTCAACTGAGAAAATCAGGCCTGATTGGTTGAGAACTGTGATAAAACCAACCCCTTTTAGAATGATCTCCTGATTGTCACTCCATTTCATGAACAGCACGATCTTCCAGCTGGTGTTACAGTTGACCGAGTTCACCTGAAACACAAAACAGGCAAAAAGAGTTCCACAGGATTACCAGTTTAATCCTTTAATAACAGAAACACATTATCACTGGTACTCTAATAACTACAGAGCAGCACACCATTCTCACAGAATAAGCTGTAGGCTAGAGCTTAATGCAAATCCTTGAAATAATTGATGCAAATGTGGAGGACCATGCCACAGTGGTGTATTGTCTAATATGGTAGGAGGAGCCCAATAACAGTACACACTACACAGACTCCTATAAATTCTCTACATACAGCATACTCCCACACAGCCATCTATAAAACATAGAGGAGATGAGCTGCAGACAGGGTGAGGGTCTAACCTCGTTACAGCCTGGGTTGTCCACAAGCTGATGGGTGCTGGCATGTAGGGGCTGGCCAGCATTCACTGGGTTCAGGACCACTTTGTCCCCTATCACCACCTGGAGTGAAACATACACACACTACAATTTAGTATGCATTTATTCCACGTGTGCACACACTTATTCACACGTTATGTGCCCGCAGAGACACACACTCACGTCAGCTGCTAAGAAACATTAACAAGACTTATTTGCATGCGTCTGTCCACAGTCAAATACAGGATACTATGTGAAGCTCTGAATCCCAAACTAAATCACTCATCCACAGGGGCTATTCATTAGATGTATTACTACTAGAACAACCAAGTCATGGCTCCACCTGCAGTCACCTGGTACTTGGGCTCAGTCATCTGTGTTGCTGCTTTAATCCACTGAGAGCGACTGTTGCAAACTCATATATAGCTCAGGTGGCTGGACACCTGAGCAACTGGCGGGCGAGCTACTTATCACCAAAAATAAGCGAGGCGCAGTGCGGGAGGCGAATATAATAGACCTAGGAGATACTGGGGCAAGATATAAATGTTCAGGAGCTGTAGTTTAGAACGTGCAGTTTGATTGGCTGAGCCAAATGTAGATGAGTGCAAGACCTGTTGTAGGTACCAGCACTAATGTGAAGGCAGGTAAGGCAGAGTTACCTGAGAAAGAGATCCATCCATAACAACTCGATGATGAGCCTCGTGGAATACCTACAGTGTGACTCTCCAGAAAAGTAGTGCTAAAAAGTCTGTCTAAATCAAGCTAATGTTAGCTCACAAAACAAAAACAAAAAAGGTAAAACCAACGATCATCAGCAATTCTTCCATATCAGTAAGTGTACATACGGCACTAAACCATAATATAAAAAGGCAACATGTAAAGTGTTGGCACCATGTTTTATGAGCTGAAATAACATCCCAGAAATGTTCCATATGTACAAAAAGCTTATTTCTCTCAAATTCTATGCCAAAATGTGTTTTACATCCCTGTTTGTGAGCATTTTTGCTTTGCCAAGATAATCCATCAACCTGACAGGTGTGGCATATCAGGAAGCTGATTAACCAGCATGATCATTACACAAGTGCACCTTGTGCTGGGGACAATAAAAGGCCACTCTAAAATGCCATTTTGTCACACAACGCTAAGTTTTGAGGGAGCATGCAATTGTCATGCTGACTACAGGAATGTCCACCAGAGCTGTTGCCAGAGAATTACATTTTATTTCTCTACCATATGTCCATACCCGGCTTCTTCACCTTCAGGATCATCTGAGACCAGCCACCCGGACAGCTGATGAAACTGTGGGTTTGCACAACCTAAGAACTTCTGCAAAAACTGTCAGAAACCGTCTCAGGGAATCTCATCTTTTATTTATTTAATTTTTATTTCACCTTTATTTAACCAGGTAGGCTAGTTGAGAACAAGTTCTCATTTACAACTGCGACCTGGCCAAGATAGCAGTGTGAACAGACAACAATACAGAGTTACACATGGAGTAAACAATAAACAAGTCAATACCACAGTAGAAAAAAAGTCTATATCGTCTATATACATTGTGTGCAAAAGGCATGAGGAGGTAGGTGAATAATTACAATTTAGCAGATTAACACTGAAGTGATAAATGATCAGATGGTCATGTGCAGGTAGAGATACTGGTGTGCAAAAGATCAGAAAAGTAAATAAATAAAAACAGTATGGGGATGAGGTAGGTAAATTGGGTGGGCTATATACCGATGGACTATGTACAGCTGCAGCGATCGGTTAGCTGCTCAGATAGCAGATGTTTAAAGTTGGTGAGGGAGATTTTTGCAATTCGTTCCAGTCACAGGCAGATGGCACTGTGATAAACTGCATCTAGTTTGCTGAGTAGAGTATTGGAAGCTATGTTTGTCGTCCTCAACAAGAGTCTTGACTTGACCGCAGTTTGGCGTCGTAACCGACTTCAATGGACAAATGCTCACTTTTGATGGCCACTGTCACACTGGAGAAGTTTGCTCTTCACAGATGAATCCCGGTTTCAACTGTACCGGGCAGGTGGCAGACGTGTATGGGGTCGTGTGGGCAAGCAGATTGTTGATCTCAACGTTGTGAACAGAGTGCTTCATGGTGGCAGTGGGATTATGGTATAGGCAGGCATATGCTACAGACAACGAACACAATCAGATTTTATCGATAGCAATTTGAATGCACAGAGATACCGTGACACGAACCTGAGGCCAATTGTCCTGCCATTCATCCGCCTCCATCTTCTCATGTTTCAGCATGATAATGCACGGCCCAATGTCGCAAAGATCTGTGCACAATTCCTGGAAGCTGAAAATGTCCCAGTTTCCATGGCCTGCATACACACCAGACATGTCACCCATTGAGAATGTTTGGGATGCTCTGGATCAACGTGTACGACAGCGTGTTCCAGTTCCCACCAATATCCAGTAACTTCGCACAGCCATTGAAGAGGAGTGGGACAACATTCCACAGGACACAATCAACAGCCTGATCAACACGATACGAAGGAGATGTGTCGCGCTGCATGAGGCAAACGATGGCAAACGATTGACTGGTTTTCTGATCCATGCCCCTACCTTTTCTTTTAACGTATCTGTGACCAACAGATATTACAGATATCTGTATTCCCAGTCATGTGAAATCCAACGATTAGGGCTGAATGAACTTATTTAATATTGACTGATTTCCTTATATGAACTGTAGCTCAGTCAAATCTTTGAAACTTTAGCATGTTGCGTTTATATTTTTGTTCAGTGTAGTTAGATGCACCATTTAGTACTTTTAGCCAGCTTGCTCGCTAACTGATACGTTAGCGAACCTGGTAAACAAACTTTGCAAACATAGCTACTTAAGCTACAAAATGAATACCTAGTTAGTTGTGGATAATTACACACACTCCAAAACCGTGTGTATCATTCAGAAAACATGCATATTTATTTCATTATTAGCAAAGTAAAATGCAGTGTTTTTTAACACATGCACAGCCACCATCTTGGGCAGAAAACCTTTTTGTTGCTACTACCTCCCGCCAACCCAAAACTGACATTAATGTGCTGTGCCACTGTGCAAACGTTTTGTCAAAGGGTTTTGCAAGCTGCGTGTGGCAAAAAAACTCAAAATAAAAAATGTACAAAAATATCTGGAGCTGTGGTGGTCATAAAGTTTTGTCAGCTGGGGATTGTCAAGCAAATAACCGTTAATTAACAAACACATTTAGCATCTCCTGGTTTCCAGGCATAGCCTACTAGCCACTGATGCAGACCTTTGGAACATCTACATTTTAAAAAGTCTAATAAATCCATTTAATATAGCCTACACCATCACAATACATCTAATCTTTATTTTAGACAGGTCTAAAGAAACATGATATAAAGAAAATGTAGTTTATTTCAGAAGAACAGATAAGCATACTCTGAGTTGTCCTTATGTTAGGTCCTGATCTGGCTATGCCATATGGTTGTGGGACACACTAGTTTATTTAGCAGAAAAGATTTGCTTAGAATTCCGTGGCATTAGTTTATAATATGAAGAATACAATTGAACATAGCTGAATAAAACAGAAAGGACATTTTCTCCAAACGATTTGAGGGAGTGTGCACGTGTCTATTCTGTGTTGAGCGGTTAACAAAGAAACAGGTCCTCCTAATGCTTAATTTACAGTTATTTATGTAACTTTAGTGGTGATACAAATGTTGGGCTATATGTTTTGCAATTTAATACATTCTAAGGCTGCATGATGCGGCTCTAATGATGATTTGAAAAAAGTTGCATGAAAGGCATGAGCTCTGCTTTGTTTATTTTCACAGGCTGTACACACTTCATCAGTCTATCATTCACAATTTGACAAGCACTTGATAATGCCTCACATTTCCCGGCGGCATCCACTTTGTGTGGGCGTAACGCCCCCTAAAAAAATTACATGCCTTTTGTGGCCAGTTACAGATGTGCACTTGGGCTGAATATAATAATTATCAGCTGTGTGCGCAAAAGCACCTCTCACTCACATGGCTCTCTCAGATATCTTAATTCCTATTAGCCAATGCCCATCACGTGATCGGGTCCTTCTCACAGGCTACAAGTGAAGACAGACATATCGTGGAGCCAACTGAGCACGTCTTTATTGAATTCTGAGGCACATATTGAAGACGTTGGATGAATTATCCACATATACTTTTCTTCAGCCAACAAGATGAGTAGGCCTAACAAACAGCAAAAGTACTAGTCTATGTCAATATATTATTATTACTTTCTCGTCCTTGTGTGCGAGAAAGAAATGTTCCCAACATAGTCTGGGACAGTTGTTTGATGCAATAGATCCCAAATTATTACAACCACTAGCATCCCAAAAACATTTTAAAAGCAATGAGGCTGATGCAAACGACCAGAACATTTAGCTTAAAATTTTGATAAATTATTAGGCTATTTCTTCACATTATAAGCACAGCAATGCGCACACAGCAGTAGGCTATAAGCGTGAATGTTCCAAAATACAATCATTTAGCGGGTAAACACCATTCTCAAATATGTGATTATGCATGTAATGCTTTATTATAAAGGTACATTTTTATGGTAAAAATGATCTTCCCCAAACTTTAAACTTGTGCACCGCCTATGTACTACTGAATGCAAATTAGGCTCTACACCAGCTGTAAAGCAAATTCATTTACTTAATTTTAACAAGTTATTTGGCCACCTTATTTGTGATACAAACCTTATCAAAATGAATAGGCCTATGGGCTAGGCTACATGAAAAAGTCACACAAGCTGGGAATCATTCACAAGTGACAATAGCCTATCACTTGTGAATTATATAATATTGTCACCCATCAGACTATTCATAATTTAATTTTGTCTTTACATATACAAAATAATATATGACATTTGTTTTTATTTAGAATGGACCATTATCACACACTTGTATTTTTTGCCCCTATTTCGAGACATGTCATCTATGCACTTAAATAGCGAATGGAGGACGTATTTTCCGGTGGTTCATTTTCATGCCAGCCAGGTAGGCTATACTCCCGTTGTAAAGAGGAGCAATGTGCTTACTATTAGGAAAGTTGAGAAATAAAAAAAGTAGCCCTAGCCTATAGAAAGCTGATGGGATCCTCTTTCTTATAGAGGCCATCAAAGCCATTTTATCTCACGCAATTGCATAGAAATGTTGCGCAACATGAGCTCTCATGAAGTGTTTGATTAGATTTTCGAAAACATTTGCATTGAAGTTAGAGTGATTAGAGGGACAATAGAGTGCTGAGTACCAGGCTGTTAGCAAGTTTGGTAGGCTACTAATGACCATCAGCAACATCAGAGCTTGGAGAAGCCTAGTTACCAGTTACCGTGACTAAACGATTACGTGGAATTTGACTGTGGTCATGTCTCGTGACCGCCGGTGTGGCAGTAATACGGTCACCATAACAGCCCTATCTGTGATCATATTAGATTCCTGACACATTTGGTTCACTCAGTCTGAGTACTTGTTTAAGTTGATTACACAGTATGATTCAAGCGATTCCTACATACAGTATGTGATCATTTCCATAGGTGTAACTCACACTGTCTCCTATAGAGCGCAGCTTGTAGAAGGGATCGATTTATATAAATAAACATTTATAAACTGGGTGGATCGAGCCCTGAATGCTGATTGGCTGACAGCCGTGGTATATCGGACCGTATACCATGGGTATGACACCTCAGACACCTCAGGGTTTGTGGTATATGGCCAATATACCACAGCTAAGGGCTGTATCCAGGCACTCTGTGTTGCGTCGTGCCCTAGAACAGCCCTGAGCTATGGTATATTGGCCATATACCACACCCCCTCTGGCCTTATTGCTTAAATATATAGAACTCACAGTAACACCTATGGAGCAGAACCGTATACTGTAGATAGAACTCACACAGTCTCCTATGGAGCGCAGCTTGTAGAACCATGACATAGATACAGTAGAACTCACACTGTCTCTTATGAAGTGGAGCTTTAGACCCATATAGAACTCACACTGTCTCCTATGGAGCGCAACTTGTAGAAGGGTTGAATGTAGAACCAGGAGCCTTCGTTCCCGGCCGTGTCCAGCATCACTCTCATGGCGTTCTTCTCCAGCAGCGCTGGCAGACGCTTGTTCACAGTCAAGTACTTGTTACTCTTCAAATGGAGGAGCTGGGGGAATACAGCAAACATACAATATTATACGATAAGACATAAGTTATTGTGTCTGTCATTTTTGTGATACAAACATACTGAACAGTTTTGCTTGTGCACTTCATCGTCTTCATATGATTTATTCTTGTGTTGTGTGGGCTTTCACTGCCCTCATGAGCATGCAAAACATTCTCTCAGAGCAGTCTATGACTGAAAGGTTATGACTGAGAAAAGAATATGCTCCATTCTGAAGCTAGAAAAACACTATCTAGATCCTCCCACGTTACTGTTCTATTTATAAACACACATAAACCACATGGATGCCTCCAGGGCTCCCAGTCTCTCCTCACCAAGTTTGGAACCAGCAAAATATATTGGATGGAAAGCCTCAAAATGCTTTCCTCACTTTAAAATCCCATAGAAATATGTGGGCTACGATGACATTATTGGCCACAAATTTGGAATATGAGATGTGAGCTGTAACTGAATGTGTTGAGACAGTTACTCATTATGACATGAATTGGCTTCATTGATGATGTGACATTCAGCCGTTAGTACAAGCCAGACATCGGTCTTGCAGACAATGAATATGTACACACACACACACCTGAATGACGTTCCCATACTGAATCACCGTTCCAAGCAACTTTTTATTTTCAGAATCGTTTTGCTTCTTTTCCAAATCCGCTGCATGCTACATAAGTGAGGGAAAGAGTGAAGAGTTAGACATTATTATTGCTACTACCAACATTGCTGTGCTTTTGCACAAATAACTATACATATGGACTTGAGTAGGAGGGAATACTTTCTATGACAGAAATCTCAAATAAAAAGAATGTAGCAACGGCATGTGCTGTTGCCTGCAAGCGTCAACTGGAATGCTAGAACCTAAAACTCTGTCCTCACATTACCATGGTAACACAGGCGAGATTTGAATCTATCATTTTATGACTGTAGTTAGATTCCAGAAGGCTTTAAATGGTTTTGTTTTAGGAGAGAGAGAGAGAGAAAGGTGGGACGGGAGTAGTGAAACTAAAGTATGCTTCAGAAATGTCTATAAAAGGACCTGAACATTACCTCATCAAATATATAATCCTCCATAAGAACACCCTCAAACGAGTGTGGGGACAGAAAACCTATCCTCTCTAAGAGAGCTCCTCAAACAGTGGTGGTGAGGCCAAGACTGCTACTGTACCTGTCAAACTAGACAAGTCTGTTGTTAAAGGGAAATGGGTATTTCACACTTGTAAGTGCTTTACTAATGTAATGTAGCTGTATTGTATTTTAAAAGTTATTGCTAGTTTAGAGTTTAGTTTATATTAGTTATCCAAAGAGGGCTCATCTATTGTTACTCTTCTTCATTCAGCTGGATATGAGACGACGAGTCATTATGCCACTGATTAATGTATATAATCAATAATTTAATACAGTAATATGTTAAGACAGTTGTATAGGGGTCAGGTGGAGGAGTCACTCACATGGAGTTTGTTGAGGAGGACCGTGTCTGTGGTGCTGTTTCCTCCAGGTTTCGCTGCCTTCCAGAACTGTTTCTGAGCAGAGTACCGATTCATTGGACACAACCTGAACAGACAGTCTGAACAGAGAGACACATCAAAGTGTATTGGTCACGTACACAGTTTAGCAGGTGTTATAGCAGGCCCAGCGAAATGCGTTTTGTTACTAATTGCAGCAAAAATGTCAAACAAGTACATAAATAATAATTCAAAAAAAGAAATCACGAATGTCAGTATGAATCCAGTTAATAACCCAAATAACACAATCAGTAATCTAACTGTAATCTATGCGTATATCCACCAAAACTACAGAGTGTACAAAACATTAGGAACCTTTCATGACAGATTGACCAGGCGAATCCAGGTAAAAGCTATGATCCCTTTTTCATGTGCCAGTGTAGACGAAGGGGAGGAGACCGGTTAAATAAGGATTTTTAAGCCTTGAGACATGGATTGTGTGTGTGTGTGTGTACGCCATTCAGAGGGAGAATGGGCCAGACAAAATATTTAAGTGCCTTTTAATGGGGTATGGTAGTATGTGCCAGGCGCCTGTCAAGAATTGCATTGTTGCTGTTTTTTTAATGCTCAATAGATTCCCGTGTGTATCAAGAATGGTCCACCACCCAAAGGACATCCAGCCAACTTTACACAACTGTGAGAATCATTGGAGTCAACATGGGCCAGCATCCCTGTTGGAACGCTTTCAACACCTTGTAGAGTCAATGCCCTGTCGAATTGAGGCTGTTCTGTGTGCAAAAGGGGGTGTAATTCAATATTAACACGGTGTTCTTAATTTTTTGTACACTCAGAAGGATATGTACAGCAGTAGATATACAAGTGAGCTACAATATGTGAAGAATACAGTAGGAATACAAAGTGTGAAAATCTGCATAAAATAAATGTTTCATGTCTTTATATACATGGGAGAGGAGCGTTGGCTGTGTGTGAGTGTGTGTGTGTAAGTAGATAATGAATAACAGTTTCAGAGGTGAAGAATGGTTAGGATTGAGGTGTTGTCAATGCAGCTATATTGAAGTTGCTGAAACAATAACTAAGGATGAACTTCAATTGATCAATGTAAATAAATACACAATGCTAAGTGAGGTGCCTAATGATGCACACACCGACAAAGCCACACGTGCACAAAACACTTGCATCATCATTCTCCCGGAACTACATGCTAAAACACACACACAGTTCAAAATTAGGTTAATATCCAGATAAGTCTTTTGAGCGCAGATCAAAGAGGGAGAGGATGTGACGTGTGTATTTCCTCCATTAGTGGAGGAAATATGGATAGGGTAATCAAATCAACAGGTGTAGACCCTCCCGTGAAATGCTTACTTACAAGCCCCTTAACCAACAATGCAGTAAAAAAATATATATATAATACATATTTAAAAAATGTAAAAAAGAGTTAAGAAAAGATTTACAAAAAAAAGTAAAGGCATCCCGAGTGGCGCAGCAGTCTAAGTGCTTGAGGTGTCACTACAGACCTAGGTTCAATACCAGGCTGTGGCACAACTGGCCGTGACCGGGAGTCCCACAGGGTGACGCACAATTGGCTTAACGTCGTCTGGGTTAGGGGAGGGTTTGACTCTTCGCGCTCTAGCGACTCCTTGTTGTGGGCAGGGCGCCTGGAGGCTGACTTCGGTCGTCAGTTGAACAGTGTTTCCACCGACACATTGGTGCAGCTGGCTTCCGGGTTAAGTGGGCAGGTGTTAAGGAGAGCGGTTTGGCGATCATGTTTCGGAGGACGCATGACTCGACCTTCGCCTCTCCTGAGCCCGTTGGGGAATTTCAGCGATGAGACAAGATCGTAATTTGATTGCAATTGAATATCACAAAATTGGGGAGAAAATGGAGAAAAAAATACAAAAACGAAATAATAACAGTAAAAAAGTAACAGTAAAATAACAATAACGAGGTTATATACAGGGGATACCTATACCAAGTCAATGTGCTGGAGTACAGGTTAGTCGAGGTAATTGAGGTAAAAAAAGGGGGGGGGGTTCAATGCAAATAGTCTGGGTAGCCATTTGATTAACTGTTCAGGAGTCTTATGGCTTGGGGGGTAAAAGCTGTTAAGGAGCCTTTTGGACCTAGACTTGGGCACTCTAGTAGCGCTTGCCGTGCAGTAGCAGAGAGAACAGTCTATGACTAGAGTGGCTGGAGTCTGACCATTTTTAGGCCCTTCCTCTGACACTGCCTGGTATAGAGGTCCTGGATGGCAGGAAGCTTAGCCCCAGTGATATAGCCTTTGTAGCGCCTTGCGGTCGGATGCCGAGCAGTTGCCATACCAGGAGGTGATGCAACCAGTCAGGATGCCTCGATGGTGCAGCTGTAGAACTTCTTGAGGACCTGAGCACCTATGCCAAATCTTTTCAGTCTCCTGAGGGGGAATTGGTGTTGTCGTGCCCTTTTCATTACTGTCTTAGTGTGTTTGGACCATGATAGATTGTTGATGTGAACGACACCAAGGAACTTGAAGCTCTCATCCTACTCCACTGCAGCCCCATCGATGTGAAAGGGGACGTGCTCGGCCCTCCTTTCCTGTTGTCCACGATCAGCTCCTTTGTCTTGATCACGTTGAGGGACAGGTTGTTGTCCTGGCACCATAGATCTTTGACCTCCTCCCTATAGACTGTCTCATAGTTGTCAGTGATTAGCATGTAAACACAATGTGTGTGTGTGTGTGTATATATATATATATATATATATATATATATATATATATATATATATATACATACACAGGGCCTTCGGAAAGTATTCAGACCCATTGACTTCTTCTACATTTTGTTACGTTACAGCCTTATAATGAATTTAAAAAAGAATAATATGGAAATCCAGCCACCCTGTTAAGGTTTTCTTCCGTCGAAGGAGAGGAGGACCAAAATGCAGCGTGGTTATCTCGATACATCTTTAATAAAGATAATAACGAACAATACAAAAATACTAAACGTAACGTGACGTGAAAAAAAAAAAACAGCCCTATCTGGTGCAAACAAACACAGAGACAGGAACAATCACCCACGAAACACTCAAAGAATATGGCTGCCAATCAGAGACAACGATAAACACCCGCCTCTGATTGAGAACCACTCTAGGCAACCATAGACTTACCTAGACAACTCTACTATACCACAATCCCATAACCTACAAAAACCCCAAGACAAAACACACCACATAAATAACCCATGTCACACCCTGGCCTGACCAAAATAATAAAGAAAACACAAAATATTAAGACCAGGGCGTGACACACCCAAACTGTTCTCTATGCTACCATACGGCAAGCAGTACCGATGCACCAAGTCTGGAACCAACAGGACACTAAACAGCTTCTACCCCCAAGCCATAAGACTGCTAAATAGTTAGTTAAATAGTTAACCAATAGCTACCCAGACCACCCAACTCTGTTGACTCAACACATGCGTTGTGATTACTGTTTATGGTCTATATTCTTGCCTATTCACTTTATCCCCACCTATATGTACACAGAGTTGAAGTCAGAAGTTTACATACACCTTAGCCAAATACATTTCAACTCAGTTTCACAATTCCTGACATTTAATCATAGTAAAAATTCCCTGTCTTAGGTCAGTTAGGATCCCCATTTTATTTTAAGAGAGAACGATTTATTTCAGCTTTTATTTCTTTCATCACATTCCCAGTGGGTCAGAAGATAAATATGCTCAATTAGTATTTGGTAGCATTGCCTTTAAATTGAACTAGTCACTGATCATAATCTTGATGTGATTGGCATGACTGAAACATGGCTTAAGCCTGATGAATTTACTGTGTTAAATGAGGCCTCACCTCCTGGCTACACTAGTAACCATATCCCCCGTGCATCCCGCAAAGGTGGAGGTGTTGCTAACATTTACGATAGCAAATTTCAATTTACAAAAAGAAAAAGACGTTTTCGTCTTTTGAGCTTCTAGTCATGAAATCTATGCAGCCTACTCAATCACTTTTTATAGCTACTGTTTACAGGCCTCCTGGGCCATATACAGCGTTCCTCATAGAGTTCCCTGAATTCCTATCGGACCTTGTAATCATAGCAGATAATATTCTAATTTTTGGTGACTTTAATATCCACATGGAAAAGTCCACAGACCCACTCCAAAAGGCTTTCGGAGCCATCATCGACAGTGGGTTTTGTCCAACATGTCTCTGGACCTACTCACTGTCAGTCATACTCTGGACCTAGTTTTGTCCCATGGAATAAATGTTGTGGATCTTAGTTTTTCTCAATTGCTAAAACCCAATTTGTAAAACCTTGCTCCATTTCCTGAAAACATTAAACACAAAACCTCATCTTCAAGCACTATTTACATAACCTCTGACTCCTCATGCAAAATGAACCACTCGCCTCAAAACAGTTTTACCTGTGTTCAAAATCAAACACTGCTCTCAAATCATAAACAAAGTGATCAAAATGATATACACTCTCAAGCAGTCAGTAAACAATACACCGAAAAATAGAAAAACACATTTTTCAAAACATACAATTCTCAGGGAGAAGTACATTTTTATCAAAAAAAATAATCATTTTTCCGTCATTGTCTTTTGATGAACGAAAACATGTTCTATCATAGTAGCTCAAAATGTATCAGAAATTACTACTCTGCTATGCTCCTTGCAATTTTGTTTTTTGTTCTTCCTCCTCCTTGTACCTCTATTTTTACAGTACTGTACCCTGCATCTCACAAACTTGTCCTTTGTCTCTTGTTCTTTGTTGATATGAGCCTTCAACCAGTCAAAATCTAATGAGCAGTCAGTACTGTTAATAAATGGAAAGCACAATGTTCAGGGCCATACAATTCATTGTACTACAGTATCCATTCTCAGACTTTCTCCTTCTCACCTTCAACAACCTGTTTGCTCTCTGAACTGGCTTATATTGGTTGTGTCGCATCATTTGAAACAGGTTAAATCAGTTTTGAGTGGTTGAGTTCAATCAATGACATATGTTCTCTATTTGTATTTGATTGTTGCCACTTGTGTTTACCAGTATGGATGACATGTGCATTAGAGTGCAGAATGTGTTTTGAGAATGAGAATGTGTTTAGAGTTCTGCTGAAAAGTCTAAGTGAGATCTGCAAATTGTGTTTTATCATGTGAAATGGTTTAAGGTATTGACAACAGACTGCATAATTAGCCAAATGAGTCCAGGCAACTGAGAACCTTGTTCAGCCAATGGGTTTTAGTGTTTTAGCAATTGAGAAAAACTAATGTTTTTCCTCATAATCCTGGACTATCGGATCACCATTTTATTACGTTTGCAATTGCAACAAATAATATGCTCAGACCCCAACCAAGGAGCATCAAAAGTCATGCTATAAATTCACAGACAACACAAAGATTCCTTGATGCCCTTCCAGACTCGCTCTGCCTACCCAAGGACGTCAGAGGACAAAAATCAGTTAACCACCTAACTGAGGAACTCAATTTAACCTTGCGCAATACCCTAGATGCAGTTGCAAAAACATTTCTCATAAGAAACTAGCTCCCTGGTATACAGAAAATACCTGAGCTGTGAAGCAAGCTTCCAGAAAATTGGAACGGAAATGGCGCCACACCAAACTGGAAGTCTTCCGACTAGCTTGGAAAGACAGTACCGTCCAGTATCGAAGAGCCCTTACTGCTGCTCGATCATCCTATTTTTCCAACTTAATTGAGGAAAATAAGAACAATCAGAAATTCCTTTTTGATACTGTCGCAAAGCTAACTAAAAAGCAGCATTCCCCAAGAGAGGATGGCTTTCACTTCAGCAGTAATAAATTCATTTAACTTCTTTGAGGAAAAGATCATGATTATTGGAAAGCAAATTACAGACTCCTCTTTAAATCTGCGTATTCCTTCAAAGCTCAGTTGTCCTGAGTCTGCACAACTCTGCCAGGACCTAGGATCAAGAGAGACACTCAAGTGTTTTAGTACTATATCTCTTGACACAATGATGAAAATAATCTCTAAACCTTCAAGCTGCATACTGGACCCTAATTCCAACTAAACTACTGAAAGAGCTGCTTCTTGTGCTTGGCCCTCCTATGTTGAACATAATAAATGTCTCTCTATCCACCGGATGTGTACCAAATTCACTAAAAGTGGCAGTAATAAAGCCTCTCTTGAAAAAGCCAAACCTTGACCCAGAAAATATTTTTAAAACTATTGGCCTATATCGAATCTTCCATTCCTCTCAAAAAAATTTGAAAAGGCTGTTGCGCAGCAACTCACTGCCTTCCTGAAGACAAACCATGTATACGAAATGCTTCAGTCTGGTTTTAGACCCCATCATAGCACTGTGACTGCACTTGTGAAGGTGGTAAATGACCTTTTAATGGCATCAGACCGAGGCCCTGCATCTGTCCCCGTGCTCCTAGACCTTAGTGCTGCTTTTGATACCATCGATCACCACCGTCTTTTGGAGAGATTGGTCACCCAAATTGGTCTACACGGACAAGTTCTGGCCTGGTTTAGATCTTATCTGTCGGAAAGATATCAGTATGTCTCTGTGAATGGTTTGTCCTCTGACAAATCAACTGTAAATGTCGGTGTTCCTCAAGGTTCCATTTTAGGACCACTATTGTTTTCACTATATATTTCACCTCTTGTTGATGTCATTCGAAAACATAATGTTAACTTTCACTGCTATGCGGATGACACACAGCTGTACATTTCAATGAAACATGGTGAAGCCCCAAAATTGCCCTCGCTAGAAGCATGTGTTTCAGACATAAGGAAGTGGATGGCTGCAAACTTTCTACTTTTAAACTCGGACAAAACAGAGATGCTTGTTCTAGGTCCCAAGAAACAAAGAGATCTTCTGTTGAATCTGACAATTAATCTTAATGGTTGTACAGTCGTCTTAAATAAAACTGTGAAGGACCTCAGTGTTACTCTGGACCCTGATCTCTCTTTTGAAGAACATATCAAGACTGTTTCAAGGACAGCTTTTTTCCATCTACGTAACATTGCAAAAATCTTTCTGTCCAAAAATGATGCAGAAAAACGAATCCATGCTTTTGTCACTTCTAGGTTAGACTACTGCAATGAACTACTTTCCGGCTACCCGGATAAAGCACTAAATAAACTTCAGTTAGTGCTAAATACGGCTGCTAGAATCCTGACTAGAACCCCAAAAATTGGATCATATTACTCCAGTGCTAGTCTCCCTACACTGGCTTCCTGTCAAGGCAAGGGTTGATTTCAAGGTTTTACTGCTAACCTACAAAGCATTACATGGGCTTGCTCCTACCTATCTCTCTGATTTGGTCGCTACGGTCACAAGACGCAGGCCTCCTAATTGTCCCTAGAAATTCTAAGCAAACAGCTGGAGGCAGGGCTTTATCCTATAGAGCCCCATTTTCATGGAATGGGCTGCCTACCCATGTGAGAGACGCAAACTCGGTCTCAACCTTTAAGTCTTTACTGAAGACTTATCACTTCAGTGGGTCATATGATTGAGTGTAGTCTGGCCCAGGAGTGAGAAGGTGAACGGAAAGGCTCTGGAGCAACGAACCGCCCTTGCTGTCTCTGCCTGGCAAGTTCCCCTCTTTCCACTGGGATTCTCTGCCTCTAACCCTATTACAGGGGCTGAGTCACTGGCTTACTAGGGCTCTTTCATACCGTCCCTAGGATGGGTGCGTCACTTGAGTGGGTTGAGTCACTGATGTGATCTTCCTGTCTGGGTTGGCGCCCCCCCTTGGGTTGTGCCGTGGCGGAGATCTTTGTGGGCTATAGTTGGCCTTGTCTCAGGATGGTAAGTTGGTGGTTGAAGATATCCTTCTAGTGGTGTGGGGGCTGTGCTTTGGCAAAGTGGGTGGGGTTATATCCTTCCTGTTTGGCCCTGTCCGGGGGTGTCATCGGATGGGGCCACAGTGTCTCCTGAAAAATTATTTGTCTCAGCCTCCAGTATTTATGCTGCAGTAGTTTGTGTCAGGGGGCTAGGGTCAGTTTGTTATATCTGGAGTACTTCTCCTGTCCTATCCGGTGTCCTGTGTGAATTTAAGTATGCTCTCTCTAATTCTCTCTCTCGGAGGAATCTGTCTGTAAACAATTGTTGGAAAAATTATTTGGGTCATGCACAAAGTAGATATCCTAACCGACTTGCCAAAACTATAGGTTGTTAACAAGAAATTTGTGGAGTGGTTGAAAAACATGTTTTAATGACTCCAACCTAAGTGTATGTAAACTTTCAACTTCAACTGTATCTACTTAAATTACCTTGTACCCCTGCACATTGACTTGGTACTGCTACCTTGTGTATATAGCCAAGTTATTGTTACTCATCGTGTATTTATTCAATGTGTTATTTTTCTGTTTTTCAATTATAAAATGTTCTCTCTGCATTGTTGGGAAGGGCCCTTAAGTAAGCATTTCACTGTTAGTCTACACCTGTTGTTTACGAAGCATGTGACTAGTACAATTTGATTTGTGTACTGTAGTGCATGCTGAAATATGACAGGCAGTGTTCAGTCACTGTACATAACGCCATACAACGGGCCAGTCCTGATAGTACTGTGATTCTACCTGTCATTTCCATAGCCACGATAGGAAGCAGGCTGAGAGAAACAGCTCCTCAGATTTGCATGTGGTCTCAGCTAACCCAACCAAACAGAGTTCCTCTTCTGGAATACCTAATCAACAAGCTGTTCAAACGTACTGTACTGTTGCAGTGACAAAGAGCTCCACTGATGAACCCAAAATACACAAGTACATCAATCCTTTCCGCTAGATAGGGGTATTATAACCAGTGGAGGCCATAAAAATGTATTTGCATACTGGAGATATTACATACTGTAGATATGATATAACTTACACTTCTTTTGTACTGCAACTCAGCTCATAACAGTACAAAGTACCTATGGTCAGTACCAAATCACATATCTCGGGGCCAACTTCATACGGAACTTGTATTCAGAAGTCTAAATAGAGTGAAAATCCCAAACTAGGCTTTTATGCCGTATACTGACAGTATGATATACTGACAGTATGATATACTGACAGTATGATATACTGACAGTCTTGATTTTTAATAGCGTTAAAAAAACTACAAACGGTTGGGGACATCCCCGCCTTGTGGGGGATGCGGTGTTGCCACCATACGGGCCACCCACGCCCCCTGTCTCTCAGGCCTGGTTTCTTCTTTGACCTCAGATTAGATGAGAGCTCTCTCTCTCCTCAAAGCGAAATTTTGAAAAAAGAACAATGTGTCATCCTCCCACTTTCTCTCTCTCTAGTCGTAGCAGCAGTAAAGTGACCAAATAAGGCTAGCTAGAGCAGGGGAGTGAGAAGAGAGAGGTGGGGACTCCAACTCTCTCCAACCCTCCCTCTCTTCCTCTAAGCTCTCCTCAAGCTAATAGCTGTTTCTGCCCCCTTTCCTCTCTGATATGGTTTACACCATGCAGTCCAAAAACAGGGTCAGACAAACAAATAAGAGGAAGTGGTTGTGGAGAAAGACAGAAAGAGCGCAAAAGTAAAACATAGGGAGGGAGTGTGAGAGAGAAAGAAAGTAGAGAGTGAACATAGGGTGAGGTGCTTTGATCTATTCCCTTAGAGCACAATTCTCTGGACAGAGCGGCCCTTTGTAATGTGTAGCGTGTGTGTGCGCGTGTGTGTGTGTGTCCGTCGAAAAAAGATGATGTACCATCTCTGGCTATGGGGCAGAAGAAAAAAAAACGTCCACCAGGATCAGATCAAACTAGGAGTCAAAATGGAGTCAAACGGCAGATGAATGTAGAATACCACAGGAGAGCAGACGGGCCGACTGAGAAATACAACTCCTTTAACACAAAACAAGTACCTTATAGTAACACAAACAGTCTTGTTTGTTTACCTGACATACAAAATACCTAAGTGGAAACTGGACACACACACACAGACATATTGTACATACACACCAGGGATTCCGTTAGGAAAATGTTACGCCGGACAACTTGACGAGGAAGATTTTAATTTACTGTCCAACTGAGAAATTTACCAGACCCATATGCATTGCGTGCATAACCCATTAGGACGTGCACCTACATTCAAAACATTTGCGGGAAAACACCATTCTAAAACAGCGCACCTAGGAAAACACCGATTATGATTTTTCAACGCCGATACCGATTATTGGAGGACCAAAAAACGTTGATACCGATTAAAATCTGCCATTTTTTTGTGTATTTATTTATTTGTAATAATGACAATTACAACAATACTGAATGAACACTTATTTTAACTTAATATAATACATTAATAAAATCAATTTAGTCTCAAATAAATAATGAAACATGTTCAATTTGGTTTAAATAACGCAAAAACAAAGTGTTGGAGAAGAAAGTAAAAGTGCAATATGTGCCATGTAAGAAAGCTAATGTTTAAGTTCCTTGCTCAGAACATATGAAAGCTGGTGGTTCCTTTTAACACAAGTCTTTAAATATTCCCAGGTAAGAAGTTTTAGGTTGTAGTTATTATAGGAATTATAGGACTATTCCTCTCTATACCATTTGTATTTCATATACCTTTGACTATTCGATGTTCTTATAGGCACTTTATTATTGCCAGTGTAACAGTATAGCTTCCATCCCTCTCCTCGACGCTACCTGGGCTCGAACCAGGAACACATCAACAACAGCCACCCTTGAAGCAGCGTTACCCATGCAGAGCAAGGGGAACAACTACTCCAAGTCTCAGAGCGAGTGACATTTGAAACGCTATTAGCGCATACCCTGCTAACTAGCTAGCCATTTCACATCGGTTACACAGCCTAATCTCGGGAGTTGATAGGCTTGAAGTCATAAACAGCGCAATGCTTGAAGCATTGAGAAGAGCTGCTGGCAAAACGCACGAAAGTGCTGTTTGAATGAATGCTTACGAGCCTGCTGGTGCCTACCATCGCTCAGTCAGACTGCTCTATCAAATCATAGACTTAATTATAACATAATAACACACAGAAATACGAGCCTTGGGTCATTAATATGGGCGAATCCGGAAACTATAATTTCGAAAACAAAACGTTTATTATTTCAGTGAAATACGGAACCGTTCTGTATTTTATCTATCAGATGGCATCCTTAAGTCGAAATATTGCTGTTACATTGCACAACCTTCAATGTTATGTCATAATGGCAAATTAGTAAATTAGTTCGCAATGAGCCAGGCGGCCCAAACTGTTGCATATACCCTGACTCTGCGTGCAATGAACGCAAGAGAAGTGACCATTTCAGTTGGTTAATATTGCCTGCTAACCTTTCTTTTAGCTAAATATGCAGGTTTAAAAATATATACTTCTGTGTATTGATTTTAAGAAAGGCATTGATGTTTATGGTTAGGTACACGGAGCAATGACAGTCCTTTTTTGCGAATGTGCACCGCATCGATTATATGCAACGCAGGACACGCTAGATAAACTAGTAATATCATCAACCATGTGTAGTTAGAACTAGTGATTATCATAGATTTATTGTTTTTTATAAAGATAAGTTTAACGCTATCTAGCAATTTACCTTGGCTTCTTACTGCATTCGCGTAACAGGCAGGCTCCTTGTGAGGCAGGTGGATAGAGCGTTGGACTAGTTAACCGTAAGGTTGCAAGATTGAATCCCCAAGCTGATAAGGTAAAATTCTGTCGTTCTGCCCCTGAACAAGGCAGTTAACTTCTTTGGGATAGGGGGCAGCATTTTCACTTTTGGATGAATAGCATGCCCAGAGTGAACTGCCTCCTACTGAGTACCAGATGCTAATATATGCATATTAGTATTAGTATTGGATTGAAAACACTCTGAAGTTTAAAACTGTTTGAATGATGTCTGAGTATAACAGAACTCATATGGCAGGCAAAAACCTGAGAAAGAATCAAAACAGGAAGTGGGAAATCTGAGTTCTTTTTTAACTCACCCCTATCGAATACACAGTGGGATATGGGTCAAGATCACTTCCTAAGGCTTCCACTAGATGTCAACAGTCTTTAGAAACTTGAATGAGGCTTCTACTGTGAAGTGGGACCGGATGAGAGCTCTTTAAGTCAGTGGTCTGGCAGAGTGTCACAGCCTCATGACGAGCAGTCACGAGAGTTAGCTCTCGTTCCATGGCTTTTCTACAGACAATGGAATTCTCCGGTTGGAACATTTAAAACTTTTATGATAAAAACATCCTAAAGATTGATTCTATACTTAGTTTGGCAAGTTTCTTCGACCTGTAATATAACTTTTTTTACGTTTCGTCCGACTGGACCAGATCACTCTTTTGGATTTTTTTACCAAACGCCCTAACAAAAGAAGCTATTGGACATAAATGGACATAAATGATGGACATTATCGAACAAAACAAGCATTTATTGTGGAACTGCGATTCCCGGGAGTGCATTCTGATGAAGAGCATCAAAGGTAAGTTAATATTTATAATGCTATTCATGAATAATGTTGACTACCCAACATGGCGGATATTTCTCTGGCTGGTTTGGGCTTTGAGCGTCTTTCTCAGGTTATGCTTTTTCTGTAAAGTTTTTTTGAAATCTGACAGCGGTTGCATTAAGGAGGAGTGTATCTAAAGTTCCATGCATAACACTAGAATTTATCAACATTTATAATGAGTATTTCTGTGAATTCATGTGGCTCTCTGCACAATCACCGCAAGTTTCAGGACTACTGGACGTAACATGCCAATGTAAAATGAGATTTTTTGATATAAATATTCACTTTATCAAACAAAACATACATGTATTGTGTAACATGAAGTCCTATGAGTGTCATCTGATGAAGATCAAAGGTTAGTGAATAATTTTCTCTCTATTTGTGCTTTTTGTGACTCCTCTCTTTGGCTGGAAAAAATGTTTGGGTTTTTCTGTGGCTTGGTGGTGACCTAACAATCGTTTGTGGAGCTTTCGCTGTAAAGCATTTCTGAAATCAGACACTGTGGCTGGATTAACAGGAAATGTTATCTTTAAAATTGTGCCTAATACTTGTATGTTTGAGAAATTAGATTTATGAGATTTCTGTTGATTTGAATTTGGCGCCCTGCATTGGCTGTTGGCGAGGGGTTCCGCAAGCGGAACGGGGTTAGACAGGTTAACCCCAGTCCTAGACAGGTTAACCCACCGTTCATAGGCCGTCATTGAAAATAAGAATGTGTTCTTAACTGACTTGCCTCGTTAAATAAAGCTGAACATTTTTTTCACATTAAATGTTTAAAAATGGGCAAAATCGGCATCCAAAAATACAGATTTCCGATTGTTATGAAGTCCGTATTGCCCAGCGACAGCCCCGAAACCTGAAGGATCTGGAGAAGGTCTGTATGGAGGAGTGGGCCAAAATCCCTGCTGCAGTGTGTGCAAACCTGGTCAAGAACTACAGGAAATGTATGATCTCTGTAATTGCAAACAAAGGTTTCTGTACCAAATATTAAGTTCTGCTTTTCTGATGTATCAAATACTTATGTCATGCAATAAAATGCAAATTAATTACTCAAAAATCATACAATGTGATTCTGGATTTTTGTTTTAGATTCTGTCTTTCACAGTTGAAGTGTACCTATGATAAAATTTACAGACCTCTACATGCTTTGTAAGTAGGAAAGCCTGCAATAATCGGCAGTGTATCAAATACTTGTTCTCCCCACTGACTTAAAGAGCTCTCATCCGGTCCCACTTCACAGTAGAAGCCTCATTCAAGTTTCTAAAGACGGTTGACATCTAGTGGAAGCCTTAGGAAGTGATCTTGACCCATATCCCACTGTGTATTCAATAGGGGTGAGTTAAAAATGAACTCAGATTTCCCACTTCCTGTTTTGATAGCTGTGTTGAATAAATAAGATACATAACGACTAACGAAAATACACAGGACAATTTAATTCCACGAAATTATGCAAATGAACTTATTAGACCGATAAGCATGACGGTCAAATGTATTTAGCTCGACTGGTATTTCCATCACTTAATAAAAAGCAATATTTCGCAAAAGCTGGCAATTAACAGCTAACGGAAACCCAGGTAAAAACACACACTCTCGCTCTCTGTGTCTGACAGGTAAACAGCCTGTGGTGAAGGTTCTCTCCAGTTTCCTCCTCAGTCAGTCAGTCAGCTGTGGGAGACGTCAGGGAATTCTGTGGACGCTCCTTCTCAGAATTCCCACTCGGACTCCAGGGAGAGATTGCTCAGAGGGTGACCTGGTAAACTAGAGCATTTAATGATTTGCAACATTGTTTGGCATTCCTGATCTTAGCTGGAGCTCTGCGCTTTATTAGAAGGAAATACTATCTACGCATCACAAAACAGGACTATGACCCACCGACTCTCTTCATGAGCTCACAGTCAAGGAATCGTAATGTAGACCAAAGTGGAGCAAGCTAGACGACCCCACTAAGTAGTTTTTCACCTCAATTTTTTCCCCTCTTAGCAGGGCTCAAAAGGCCTCTGAAGCACTGCAACAGAGCTCAAATGTGTTGCTCAGAAAGACAGGCTGTGAGGCATCCCACTAAAACCATGACAACCACAGACAGACACGCTGCTCCTCCCCTCTCATTACCACCCAATATATGTGTTAAACTGTATCGGCTTCAAGCTGTTCCTCTGTCATGAAAACTGAAAGAACCAAACCAGCAACACATACACACCTCAGATCTCCACATCAAACAGCACTCCTAAATAAACATGGCCTTAGACACACACACACACACACACACACACACACACACACACACACACACACACAGAGGGAGAGAGCACGAGAGAGAGCGAGACACAGACAGGTCTATACTGTTTTCATGGTCTTGGTTTCACCACCTGATGACAAAAAGAGAGAGCTGGGCTTGGGCATCAAACAGTGTGTGTGTGTGTGTGTGTGTGTGTGTGTGTATGTATATGTACAGTGGGGAGAACAAGTATTTGATAACCTGCAAAATCGGCAGTGTTTCCTACTTACAAAGCATGTAGAGGTCTGTAATTCTTATCATAGGTACACTTCAACTGTGAGAGACGGAATCTAAAACAAAAATCCAGAAAATCACATTGTTTGATTTTTAAGTAATTAATTTGCATTTTATTGCATAAGTATTTGATCACCTACCAACCAGTAAGAATTCCGGCTCTCACAGACCTGTTCCTATTTCTTTAAGAAGCCCTCCTGTTCTCCATTCATTACCTGTATTAACTGCACCTGTTTGAACTCTTTACCTGTATAAAAGACACCTGTCCACACACTCAATCAAACAGACGCCAACCTCTCCACAATGGCCAAGCCTAGGGAGCTGTGTAATGACATCAGGGATAAAATTGTAGACCTGCACAAGGCTGGGATGGGCTACAGGACAAATAGGCAAGCAGCTTGGTGAGAAGGCAACAACTGTTGGCGCAATTATTCGAAAATGGAAGAAGTTCAAGACGACGGTCAAGCACTGCACCGTATTGAGGGGAGGATGGATGGGACCATGTATCGCGAGATCTTGGCCAACAACCTCCTTCCCTCAGTAAGAGCATTGAAGATGGGTCGTGGCTGGGTCTTCCAGCATGACAACGACCAGAAACACACAGCCAGGGCAACTAAGGAGTGGCTCCGTAAGAAGCATCTCAAGGTCCTGGAGTGGCCTAGCCAGTCTCCAGACCTGAACCCAATAGAAAATCTTTGGGGAAAAAATAAATAATGAAAAAATAAAAAAAACTCTAGACCACCTTTGCTCCACACACAGAGACTCATACAAAGCTCTCCCTTGCCCTCCATTTGGCAAATCTGACCACAATCATATTCCTGATTTGTTAATTTTCAATATTTGGAATATTGAATTACAGTAATCGTCATCAACAAGAATGGCGCCGGAGAGGATGGCTGGCATTTTACGATCCCCAAACCATTTCTGCCCTAGACAAAATTCCCCAAACACTTCCCAATTGTTTGTGCAGTTCAAGTCTGCAGACATTTGTTCATCTGCATCGCAGTCAAAGTTGTTTTCGTTACCAATAATAACTTTGGAAATGTGTGTGTTTCTTTCAAAGTAAGTGCCTTATCACGTTATATTAGTTTCTGCATGTCGTGTTCTGTCGTTTCTACTGTAGCATAATATTTTTGCGTATATTCCTCATAACCGTGGACACACGAGGTAACGTTACTTAATTTCATAACCTTTATGGTGTTATTCTCAATGCTTAGGTTGCTAGCTACATTCTTCTATTAGCTCTGGAAAACATTGTTAATTGCATCAGAGAAGTATCAGCATGTATTGTATTTTGAAGCTACCCTGGCCCTAAGGCACACCATCTCAGTGCTAGAGGCGTCATTACAGACACCCATGTTCAAATCCAGACTGCCTTTCTTTCAAAGTAAGTGCCTTATTACCTTATAAATAGTTTCTGTATGTCGTGTTATACCGTTTCTACTGTAGCTCACTGTGTGTATGGAGCATAATATATGTGTATATTCCTTATAACCGCGGACACAAAAGGTAACGTTACTTATTTCATAACCTTTATGGTGGTGTTATATTAAATCGTGCTTATGTAGCTAGGTACATTATTCTATTGGCTCTGTAAAACAATGCTAATTGCGTCTGAAGTATTGGCTTGTTGTATTTTGAAGATACCCTTGAAAGATATCTTATACCACTTAGTCATTTAGGATGGCAGTAGCATTGTTGATGAAATGCAGTCATCGGTGCAGAACTAGGAAGCCGTCTTGGGAAAAGAGGGTGGCAAAGAAGGGAGTTGCAAAGGAGGGAGTTGCAAACATAGAGAACACTGTAGCACAGATCCTTAAGGAGTTTTTCTTTACTATCACCATGAGAAGGACTTTCACCAGGAAGGTATATATTTCACTAATTGTGGTTGTTGTCCCCACTCCTGGCTCTCTCTTCTCCTGTAGCTCCAAGGCATAGCGATTGGTCTCTGCAATGTCTCCCACCAGCTCCTCTGTCAGAAACATCTTGAAGCGCTCTGCCTCAGATGGAAATGGCAAGGGCAGTTGCACTCCAGACTGAGACTCATCAAAGCAAACAGCAGGGCCAGGAGGGGTGAAATGGCTGGCAGCCTTCCAGCTACCACAGAACTCCTGTACTTCATCCACTGTCAGTCTGCCTCCATCACCACCTTCAAAGGGGACTAGGACTTTGTCAGTGGACAAGGGGTCGTCAGATTCAGGGTTCTCAATGGCTGGGGGGCAGCTCCTCACTGTCAGAATCTGATTGACTCATTGACTGACTCATTGTCATACATTTTTTACATCTCCAGAATTTCCGCATTTGTGAGTTGTCTCCTTTTGAAAGACATTGCTAATGCTACAGCTTAGATCACTAGCTACATACATAAAACAACAACACTGAATGGCGCAGAGTGGGAGTGAGAGGTTATGTGATTGACTGCCTGCGCGCACCATTTGTATCAATAAATCACTATCTGAAAATGTTTTGTGGTAATTGATATACTTACTGTTTTCACGTTTTTCAATTTCCGGTGATAAATCATGCATTCCGATTCTTGCATAGATGGTAATGGGCACATTGTACAGTCGTGGCCAAAAGTTTTGAGAATGACACAAATATTTCCACAAAGTCTGCTGCTTCAGTGTCTTTAGATATTTTTGTATGATGTTACTATGGAATACTGAAGTATAATTACAAGCATTTCCTAAGTGTCAAAGGCTTTTATTGACAATTACATGAAGTTGATGCAAAGAGTCAATATTTGCAGTGTTGACCCTTCTATTTCAAGACCTCTGCAATCCACCCTGGCATGCTGTCAATTAACTTCTGGGCCACATCCTGACCGATGGCAGCCCATTCTTGCATAATCAATGCTTGGAGTGTGTCAGCATTTGTGGGTTTTTGTTTGTCCACCCGCCTCTTGAGGATTGACCACAAGTTCTCAATGGGATTAAGGTCTGGGGAGTTTCCTGGCCATGGACCCAAAATATCGATGTTTTTTTCCCTGGGCCACATAGTTATTACTTTTGCCTTATGGCAAGGTGCTCCATCATGCTGGAAAAGGCATTGTTCATCACCAAACTGTTCCTGGATGGTTGGGAGAAGTTGCTCTCGGAGGATGTGTTGGTACCATTCTTTATTCATGGCTGTGTTCTTAGGCAAAATTCTGAATGGGCCAACTCCCTTGGCTGAGAAGCAACCCCACACATGAATGGTCTCTGGATGCTTTACTGTTGGCATGACACAGGACTGATGGTAGCGCTCAAGTTGGTCTTCTCCGGACAAGCTTTTTTTCTAGATGCCCCAAACAATCGGAAAGGGGATTCATCAGAGAAAATGACTTTACCCCAGTCCTCAGCAGTCCAATCCCTGTACCTTTTGCAGAACATCAGTCTGTCCCTGATGTTTTTCCTGGAGAGAAGTGACTTCTTTTCTGCCCTTCTTGACACCAGGCCATCCTCCAAAAGTCTTTGCCTCACTGTGCATGCAGATGCACTCTCACCTGCCTGCTGCCATTCCTGAGCAAGCTCTGTACTGGTGGTGCTCCGATCCCGCAGCTGAATCAACTTTAGGAGACGGTCCTGGCGCTTGGTGGACTTTCTTGGGCGCCCTGAAGCCTTCTTCACAACAATTGAACCGCTCGCCTTGAAATTCTTGATGATCTGATAAATGGTTGAATTAAGTGCAATCTTACTGGAAGCAATATCCTTGCCTGTGAAGCCCTTTTTGTGCAAAGCAATGATGACGGCATGTGTTTCCTTGCAGGTAACCATGATTGACAGAGGAAGAACAATGATTCCAAGCACCACCCTCCTTTTGAAGCTTCCAGTCTGTTATTCGAACTCAATCAGCATGATAGAGTGATCTCCAGCCTTGTCCTTGTCAACACTCACACCTGTGTTAGAGATAATCACTGACATATCAGCTGGTCCTTTTGTGGCAGGGCTGAAATGCAGTGGAAATGTTTTTGGGGGATTCAGTTCATTTGCATGGCAAAGAGGGATTTAGAAATGAACTGCAATTCATCTGATCACTCTTCATAACATTCTGGAGTATATGCAGTATATACAAACTGAAGCAGCAGACTTTGTGAAAATTAATATTTGTGTCATTCTCAAAACTTTTGGCCACAACTGTATGTGTGTAAAATACTTTTTTGAATGTTGTACTGATTATTATGAGCTAAGCTAATTCCAGCTATGCGTGGAGCCATGTTTGTTGACATACAATACATTCTGGGTTTCACGTGATCGTCTGTCAGACCAAAGATGCTATAACAAATTGAGGTGAGTAAGGGTTCACTCAATTTTTGAGAACTTCAGGAAGTGAATGGTGGGATGTGAACGATGGTAGACGACACATCCCTTCAACATGCATACTATAAACAGACCAAACTCATCTAGTCTTCTCTTATTATCTTTGGTTTCTGTGAGGAAAAAAAGCATGGCTGCACGCTGAAACTAATCGTCGGATTACTTTAGATTTCTAGAAAGTGTTTTACTCAATTATTTCGATCAATGGTGAGCTCACCCGTGAGTTGATTAATTATACATAGTAATTGCTATTAGCTAATTCATATTGTAGTTTATGTCAACCGTGAGTTAGAAAATATGACCGCTTGTGTTGTGTCAATCTTTCCTCAGTTAGTGCTAGGACAAATGTAGCCTACATTTTTCCGTTTGGATGATTGTGTTATGCTATAGATACTTCTGTGAACATCGCATCCAAAAATAAACTGCTCACATTCTGGACTTAATTTTGTAAGGACTGCGTTTGTGTAAATAGTTTCTGAAAAAAGTGTAGCCAGCTCAATTGATGATTGTTGCATCATTTGAAAACTGGCCGTTCTAAATAAGCATTTTAAATAAGCGTTCTAATCACTGTAGAACGATCACACGTGTGAAAGGGTTCATGTCCTTGAGTAGCCCAGCCAGAGCCCAGACTTGAACCTGATCAAACATCCTTGGAGAGACCTGAAAATAGCTGCGCAGAGACACTCCCCATTCAAGCTGAGAAAGCTTGATAGGATCTGCAGAGAATATTGGGAGAAACTCCCCAAATACAGGTGTGCCAAGCTTGTGGCGTCATACCCAAAAAGACTCAAGGCTGTAATCGCTGCCAAAGGTGCTTCAACAAAGCACTGATTAAAGGGTCGGAATACTTATGTAAATGTGATATCAGTTTTGTATTTTTAATATATTTACAAACATTTCAAGAAACCTGTTTTTACTTTTGTATCATGAGGTATTGGGTGTAGATTGATGAGGGGGAAAAAACTATTTAATCAATTTTAGAATGAGGCTGTAACGTAACAAAATGTGAGAAAAGTCAAGGGGTCAGAATACTTTCCAAATGCACTGTATATTGTACTGGAAAAATTCAGTTATAAATGATTTTGTCTTAGTTAAAAATAAATTGTCCTCTAGTAGACTTTGATTAAATGTCACCTTTATCGCTTGAGATGTTATGGCATTCAGGACCAGAAAGTCACTTTCTGAGCAGTACTACAGTGGGAAAATATGTATGGAAGGTTTTGTTCAAAAAGGGTGCTGTCAAAAAGTGATTAAATTCAAATGGATTTACCCTATTGTGCCATAGTAACAACTAATGTGTATACTAGGGTTAGGCGGTATACATATTTGTTTTATTCCCAGGCAATGGATGAGTCTCGAAGCTATTCAATGGCTTCCTTCCCTTGCCTAACCTCTCCTTTACCTCACTGCCAGGTGAAAATCATATGCTGAAGACATTACCACAACACACCTGGTAACTAGGCCCTGTATTCTAAACGTCTGGTTTGAGCCTGTGAAGAGCTGCTTAATCACCTAGTACACATCCATGTAAACAACTTTAGCTGTGACGAGGAAGAAAGCAGGATGAAGGGAGGAGAGTGAAACAGACAAAACCAGCCACGGACACTGATCCCACTAATGTCTTCCACATGCTCTCACATTGTTGTTCACCAACAAATGTTTTAAAATGGCACAAAATATATACATTTTTTTAAACACACAAAGAGAAGGCTCTGGCCCTTCTCTGGTAATTTAGGTGGAACAAAAAGGTTCTAATCTTGTTCATTGTCAATTACCTTAGAAACAGAGTTGGTCCTGATTTAGAGAACACGTTTCTCCTGAGAAGACGGTAAGGAGAGTTTTGAGAGCGATCATTGTGGAACGGAGCTAGCTTAATATACTGCAACAAAGGTGGACATTATAACTGTGTTCACGAGAGGAATGGATGGGTCATCTCAGGCAACAACAACATTTTGAACTGCTACAGACCTAGGTCTACACAGCACAGACCATTCACTGAATAAAGGAAAACTGAACAGTATGAGATGGGTTAGTCACAGTTTAGTAGTTTAGTCTGCAACTTAAACGGAATAAAGATACATCTGTCAACACAACAACCCCACACCTTATTTGTTCCAAAACACACAACCCTGCAATCACGCCTGGCTTCTTAGCAGTTATGGAAGAGGAGGAATAGGAGTTCTAACATGGTCACTTAGAGATGTAGTAGCCCAGCCGTTTCAGCACCAGAGCGTGTATGGTTTGCTGAGCTGCAGCGACATGGGCATAATGTATGACATGGGTGTAAGTTTGTGTAAGTGCATGAGTGTGTGTCAAATGAATGCCCTTGCACACATTAGAGTCTGTGTGTCTCTAACTGTGTGCGTGCTCCATGCTTGCAGATGTGTGCATGTGTTTGCCTACATATGTGTGTGCGTGCGTGAATGTGTGTGTGCATGTGCACTTAGGTGAGGGAGTGTGTATAAAGTGCTTCTGCTTACATTGGGAGGAAATGGTATGCATACCTCGGCAGTTAGGCCTGGTAGCCAGGGCTAGTCTGGCCCTCATCCAGCAGCAGGCTAAAGTAAGGAGGATTATATCCACCGTCTCTCAGAGCAACAACACTGCATCCCTCACAACACAGTATTTACCTTTTACTATTATTTTCTCTGAGGAAGAACTCTCCAAAAAATGACACAGAATCTAGGATCAGCTCACCCTCTTCAAATCCTAACCATAACCATTAAGGAGGGGAAATGTGAAACTAACCTAAGATCAGTGTCTGTCTCATGGTAACACCATCCTACACCGGAGGCCATCCGGCAGACACACGATACCTCCCCAAGGAAGTCTTAAATAAGCACTTCCCAACCCGAAGTTTGGGGAGAGAAAAGGAAGTACAGTATCTCCCACAGAGGGTATACAGCGGTTTTAGGTATTTGGCTAATGTTAAAAACAATAGGAAGAGACCATTTCTTATTAATTTTAACATCTGAAAAAAACAAATAATAAACCTATAAAACAGAATGGAAATAACAGTATAATAAATGAATCTGTTTTTGGGGTCACAGGAGGCTACATCTGTGACCCCAAAAAGGCTACATCCCTCCTGGCTAGCATATGTTATTGTTCAACAACAATGCACTGACTGTTGGAATACAGGCTACATCAGGTCACAGCACTGGTTGAAGACTTACATGACACACAAGCCCAAATCTTCCTGAAGTGAGTGCACACATCTTCCTGAAGTGAGTGCACACATTCCCTCACCCTCAAGGATTGGCAAACATTGGATTGGTGTAAAATATATATATATATACACAAAAAAACACAGTAATACAATGCTTTCCAATCTGTAAGGGTAAGTGAGCAAATGTGTTTCATAAAGAAGAGAGGAGAAATGGAATTGGGCTACAGTCTTTAAACAAATCCTATTCAAAAACGTTGAGGGAGCCACGATAGCCCACAGCCATCACAGGAGCATGACAACGCCCCTCTCTCTGCCTCTAAATTCAATTTTAATTTAAGGGCTTTATTGGCATTGGAAACATGTTAACATTTCCAAAGCAAGTGAAGTATATAATGAACAAAAGTGAAATAAATACAAATTAACAGTAAACATTACACTAACAAAAGTTCCAAAAGACTAAAGACATTTCAAATGTTATATTATGTGCAAATAGGGAAAGGGACAATGAATAAACATAAATATGGGTTGTATTTACAATGGTGTTTGTTCTTCACTGGTTGCCCTTTTCTTGTGGCAACAGGTCACAAATCTTGCTGCTGTGATGGCACACTGGTATTTCACCCAGTAAATATGGGAGTTTATCAGAATTGGATTTGTTTTCAAATTCTTTGTGTGTCTGTAATATGAGGGAAATATGTGTCTATGGACATACATTTGGCAGGAGTTTAAGAAGTGCAGCTCAGTTTACACCTAATTTTGTGGGCAGTGTGCACATAGCCCGTCTTCTCGAGAGCCAGGTCTGCCTATGGCGGCCTTTCTCAATAGCAAGGCTATGCTCACTGAGTCTGTATATAGTCAAAGCTTTCCTTAAGTTTGGGTCAGTCACAGTGGTCAGGTATTCTGCCATTGTTTACTCTCGGTTTTGGGCCAAATAGCATTCTAGTTTCCTCAGTTTTTTTATTAATTCTTTCCAATGTGTTGAGTAATTATCTTTTTGTTTTCTCATGATTTGGTTAGATCTAATCGTGTTGCTGTCCTGGGGCTCTGTGGGGTCTGTTTGTGTTTATGAACAGAGCCCCAGGACCAGCTTGCTTAGGGGAATCTTCTACAGGTTCATCTCTCTGTATGTGATGGCTTTGTTATGTGAGGTTCAGGAATCGCTTCATTTTAGGTGGAATAGTAGAATTTAACATCTCTTTTCACTATTTTGATAATTAGCGGGTATCGGCCTAATTCGGTTCTGCATGCATTATTTGGTGTTTTACGTTGTACACAGAGGATATTTTTTGCAGAATTCTGCATGCACATTCTCAATTTGGTGTTTGTCCCATTCTGTGAATTCTTGGTTGGTGAGCGGACCCCAGACCTCACAACCATAAAGGGCAATGGGTTCTATAACTGATTCAAGGATTTTTAGCCAGATCCTAATCGTTATGTCGAATTTTGTGTTCCTTTTGATGGCATAGAATGCCCTTTGTGCAAGTTACATGTGGCGCAGTTGTTTAGGCCGAGGTATGTATCGCTTGTGTGATCTAGGGCAACGGTGTCTAGATGGAATTTGTATTTGTGATCCTGGCAACTGTACCTTTTTTGGAACACCAGTATTTTTGTCTTACTGAGATTTACTGTCAGGGCCCAGGTCTGACAGATCTGTGCAGAAGATATAGGTGTTGCTGTTGGCCCTCCTTGGTTGGGGACAGAAGAACCAGATAATCAGCAAACAGTAGACATTTGACTTCAGATCCTAGGGTGAGGCCGGATGCTGCAGACTGTTCTAGTGCCATCGCCAATTCGTTGAAAGACAGTTGAAGTCGGAAGTTTACATACTCATTTTTCACAATTCCTGACATTTAATCCTTGTAAAAATTCCCTGTTTTAGGTCAGTTAGGATCACCACTTTATTATAAGAATGTGAAATGTCAGAAAAATTGTAGAGAGAATGAGTTCAGCTTTTATTTCTTTCATCACATTCCCAGTGGGTCAGAAGTTTACGTACACTCAATTAGTATTTGGTAGCATTGCCTTTAAATTGTTTAACTTGGGGCAAACATTTTGGGTAGCCTTCCACAAGCTTCCCACAATAAGTTGGGTGACTTTTGGCCCATTCCTCCTGACAGAGCTGGTGTAAATGAGTCACGTTTGTAGGCCTCCTTGGTCACACACTTTTTCAGTTCTGCCCACAAATGTTCTATTTGATTGAGGTCTGGGCTTTGTGATGGCCACTCCAACACCTTGACATTGTTGACCTTAAGCCATTTTGGAAGTATGCTTGGGGTCATTGTCCATTTGGAAGACCCGTTTGCGACCAACCGTTAACTTCCTGACTGATGTCTTGAGATATTGCTTCAAAATATCCACAATTTTCCTCCCTCACGATGCCATCTATTTTCTGAAGTGCACCAGTCCCTCCTGCAGCAAAGCACCCCCACAACATGACGCTGCCACCCCCGTGTTTCACGGTTGGGACGGTGTTCTTCAGCTTGTTAGCATCCCTCTTTTTCCTCCAAACATAACAATGGTCATTATGGCCAAACAGTTCTATTTTTGTTTCATCAGACCAGAGGTACTTTCTCCAAAAAGTACGAGCTTTGTCCCCATGTGCAGTTGCAAACCGTGGCTTTTTATGTCGGTTTTGGAGCAGTGGCTTCTTCCTTGCTGAGCAGCCTTTCAGATTAGGTCGATATAGGACTCGCTTTACTGTGGATATAGATACCTTTGTACCCGTTTCCTCCAGCATGTTCACAAGGTCCTTTGCTGTTATTCTGGGATTGATTTGCACTTTTTGCACCAAAGTACCTTCATCTCTAGGAGACAGAACGCGTCTCCTTCCTGAGCGGTATGATGGCTGCATGGTTCCATGGTGTTTATACTTGTGTGCTATTGTTTGTACAGATGAACGTGGTACCTTCAGGCATTTGGAAATTGCTACCAAGGATGAACCAGACTTGTGGAGGTCTACAATTTCTTTAGATTGTCCCATGATGTCAAGCAAAGAGGCTACACCTCCAAATGGCTCAAATTATGTCAATTAGCCTATCAGAAACTTCTAAAGCCATGACATAATTTTCTGGAATTTTCCAAGCTGTTTAAAAGGCACAGTCAACTTAGTGTATGTAAACTTCTGACCCACTGGAATTGTGATTAGAGGTCAACCGATTATGATTTTTCAACGACGATATCGATTATTTGAGGACCAAAAAAAAAAGACTATACCGATTCAAATCGGCCCATATATATATATATTTTGTAATAATGACAATTACAAAAATACTGAATGAACACTTATTTTAACTTAATATAATCAATTTAGTCTCAAATAAATAATGAAACATGTTCAATTTGGTTTAAATAATGCAAAAAGAAACTGTCGGAGAAGTGCAATATTTGCCATGTGAAAAAGCTAACGTTTAAGTTCCTTGCTCAGAACATATGAAAGGTGGTGGTTCCTTTTAACATGAGTCTTCAATATTCCCAGGTAAGAAGTTTTAGATTGTAGTTATTATAGGAATTATAGGACTATTTCTCTCTATACCATTTGTATTTCATATACCTTTAATGTTCTTACAGGCACTATAGAATGCCAACCTAATCTCGGGAGTTGATAGTCATAAACAGCGCAATGTTTGAAGCACAGCGAAGAGCTGCTGGCAAATGCAGGAATGTGCTGTTTGAATGCTTACGAGCCTGCTGCTTCCTACCACTGCTCTATCAAATCATAGACTTAATTAAAATATAATAAACACAAAGAAATACGAGCCTTAGGTCATTAATATTGTCAAATCTGGAAACTATCATTTTGAAAACAAAACGTTTATTCTTTCAGTGAAACACAGAACCGATCCGTATTTTATCTAACAGGTGGCATCCCTAAGTCTAAATATTGCTATTACATTGCACAACTTTCAATGTTATGTCATAATTATGTACAATTCTGGCAAATTACAGTCTTTGTTAGGAAGAAATGGTTCTCACAGTTCACAACGAGACAGGCAGCCCAAACTGCTGCATATACCTTGACACTGTTTGCACAGAACGCAAGAGAAGTGACACAATTTCCCTAGTTAAAAGAAATTCATGTTAGCAGGCAATATTAAACTAAATATGCAGGTTTAAAAATATATACTGTATTGATTTTAAGAAAGGCATTGATGTTTATGATTAAAGTACACATTGGTGCAATGAGTGCTTTTTTTGCGAACGCGCTTGTTAAATCATCACCGTTTGGCGAAGTAGGCTGTGATTCAATGATAAATTAACAGGCACCGCATCGACTATATGCAACGCAGGACAAGCTAGATAAACTAATAATATCATCAACCATGTGTAGTTAACTGGTGATTATGTTAAGATTGATTGTTTTTTATAAGTTTAATGCTAGCTAGCAACTTACCTTGGCTCCTTGCTGCACTCACATAATAGGTAGTCAGCCTGCCACGCAGTCTCCTCGTGGAGTGCAATGTAATCGGCCATAAACTTGTCCAAAAATGCAGATTGTTATGAAAACTTGATATCGGCCCTATTTAAATCGGTGGACCTCTAATTGTGATACAGTGAATTATAAGTGACATAATCTGTCTGTAAACAATTGTTGAAAAATTTACTTGTGTCATACACAAAGTAGATGTCCTAACTGACTTGCCAAAACTATAGTTTGTTAACAAGAAAATTGTGGAGTGGTTGAAAAACGAGTTGTAATGACTCCAACCTAAGTGTATGTAAACTTCCGACTTCAACTGTATGTTGAAGAGGTGGGGCTTAAGCTGCATCCCTGTCTCACCCCACAGCCCTGTGGAAAGAAATGTGTGTGTTTGTTGCCAATTTTAACTGCACACTTGTTTGTGTACATGGATTTTATAATGTTGTATGTTTTCCCCCCCAACACCACTTTCCATCCATTTGTATAGCAGACCCTCATGCCAAAAGGAGTCAAAAGCTTTTTTGAAATCAACAAAGCATGAGAAGACGTTGCCTTTGTTCAGGGTGTGCAGGGTGAATACATGATCTGTCGTAGGGTAATTTGGTAAAAAGCCAATTTGACATTTGCTCAGTACATTGTTTTCACAAAGGAAATGTACGAGTCTGCTGTTAATAATAATAATAATAATAATAATAATAATAATAATAATGCAGAGGATTTTCCCATGGTTGTTGTTGAAGCATAACCCACGGTAGTTATTGGGGTCAAATTTGTCTCCACTTTTGTGGATTGGGGTTACTAGTCCTTGGTTCCAAATATTGTGGAAGATGCCAGAGCTAAGGATGATGTTTAAGAGTTTAAGTATTGCCAATTGGAATTTGTGGTCTGTATATTTTATCATTTAATTGAGGATACCATCAACACCACAGTCCTTTTTGGGTTGGAGGGTTTGTATTTTGTCCTGTATTTCATTCAATGTAATTGGAGAGTCCAGTGGGTTCTGGTAGTCTTTAATAGTTGATTCTAAGATTTGTATTTGATCATGTATATGTTGTTGCTGTTTGTTCTTTCTTATAGGGCCATAAAGATTGAAGAAGTGGCTTACCTATACATTCAGGTTTGGATAGATAACTCTTTGTGTTGTTTGGTCTCTCTCTCCCTCCCGCCCTCTCATGATAACAAGTGTCACCAACACATGTCATCACCACCAGTAAATGAGTCCATGTAGGAGGGGTTACCATGGCCACTTTGACCACTTAGTGGGAGTGCACACACAGACACAAGCATGCACAAAGATAACTTGACTCCACACACACACACACACACACATTACTGTACAGACAGATAGACAGAAGCTGTTGGTAACAGTCTCCTAGGAGGAGATAAATTCAGAGAACTTCTCTGGGACATCAAAGACACAATTGTCATTCAGTGTACTCTGAGGAGACCCAAGCTTTATGGGTTATAAATACAGTACAAATATCTAGACTGCAGCTAATGGTCACAACGTATGATAGACAAAGCCCCACTCGCATTAAACCACATCATGCAATGTAGCAACTAACTCCCAGTATGAGTGGAATGCTTGTTAGTCTCACTGCCTTACAGCCATGCTTAAACATCCTCATTAACTCCTCACGGGGCGACACTTACTTATACAATCCTTTGATTACTGCAGAGTTACATCATACTTTTCTCACCTCCTCTGTGATAATTAGACACTAACACAGCCGAATGCTAAAACCTAAAATAAATAGATGGAACATCCAACTAAATCCAGACTAAAAAGATGAACATACTGTATTTTATTAGACAGATTTTATGGTGTACAGTGATAATGCCCTATAGGAAGCCGGTGTTGGGAGAATATTGGCATCGGTGTTGTTAGAACCAAGACCAAGTCGAGGACCGGCAAACCATGCCAATACAACGGGTTACCAACATATTCAAATAATGATTGAAATATTTCCAATAAAACGTTATTTTGATAAATGTATTTATACTAGTTCATCCTTCCACAAAATATAGTCCTGACACTAATCTATGGTTTCTACACAAGCCGGCTAGTCATTCGTTCTATCGGTTGCCAGAGACGCGACCCAGTCATTCAGTCTTTTTGTTCTTTACCTACGGACATGATCCAGTCGTTTGTTCTAAATGTTCCATAGCCATACTAGCTGGCAACGTTCTTATCCCTTGCTTGCTAGCTAACCAAATTAGTCACTTCAAACAGTGCAGCCAGAATAACAGCAGAAGCTGCATTTGCATAAACTGTTTTGTAGTGAAATTTATTTGGATGCCCCCATTACAATGAGATAAAGAGGTGCGATTTCACCTAGCATAGAAAAATGTGCTCTCTCGTCAGGACACTTTTGTTCAGAGAAGCTAGCCAACAACAAAGGTAACACAAACCTTTGTATATTTGACTCACCACCTGGATCCGGTCCTATGTAGCAAAATTTTAAATTTTTATTTTTTTATTTTTAACATTGGATAAAAGTAGAGACTCAGAGCTACAAAATTGTATATCATACACAGCATTTTTGAGGAACAATGGGAAAGTAATTGCTTTGAAGGGTGATACACTTGTAAACTCACCTTTGATTAAAAAGGGCCTTTGAATGTTTTGGTGACTACTGGAGAGCTCTCCTTTGTCTACACCCATTCAGCATTGTTCACACCCTCTTAAGCCAGCCCCACCCTTCTCTTTAAGGATTCTAACCTGAGTTGAAACTTGAGTGAGGTGCACATGTACAGTACATAAACAGATGCATGCACCATATATTTATGTGGTGGACACTTGATACAGTCACATGATATTGTTGTGGTATGTAACAAAGTCATGTTACGACCACAGATATCAATATTAATTTTATATGTCAATACTTTGCTAAGTCTTGCTAAGTGGATGGGTCTCTACAGAAGGTGCAAACGGTACAGACAAATGGTTACTTGCATAGTAGCAATATCAAAAATAGTGTCAAAATAAAATATAGTACGTACAAGAACAAGATCAATAATGATATTAGTGATAGATGAGGTGGTTATATGCATACAATCAGCGGTAAAGTGGCTGAGCAGCAGGATAAAAAATAAAATAATAGTAGCAGCAATGTATGGCGTGTGTGTTAGGAGAGAGTCATTTGAATAGAGGCACTGCAGATACTGCTGATGACTGGTTCGTCCAATGCATGAACAAGGGAATCTATATTCGGAGAGCCTGTTTTGGTTCTGCCCTTGACTTTTCTGTAGGGTATGTGATGTCCATAGCCTCTGTCGCAAAACTCCCTGATCTTCTCAAAAATATACGTTTGTCTAGCTGTGTCTACTTTGGTCTTTCTGAAGCACTGCTTGATGAGCCCGAAGCACCAGTCGGGGGCAAACATGGTGTGGCCTGTGATCAGGAAGTGAAGGTCCAGACTGGTGGAGCTTGTGCATACCAGGCACAATACCAGAGCACAAACTTGTTCTGGTTTTGGCCACTGCAGTTATCACAATTCAGGTCCCCACGTAGTTCCCCAACTCTGTAGTTGTTGAACAAATGGTGCATGGAGTTGATACCTGCGCTGCTGTCTTTGCTTGCTTGGGCCAGCTCTCTTTTTGATGGAAGGCATTCGACCATTCTCCTTGTATGACTGGTGGAGAAGAGTAAGGCTGGTTCTACTGATGTTGAAAGACAAATATTTTAGCATTATTATACAATAGATGAGAAATGGCATTCTGAGATAACATCGCTACACACAAATCATACATGTAACGTTAGATAGCTAGCCAGCTTGCAGCTGGCTAGCTAACTGCAAGCTTTAGATAGCAATACAAACCGATTGTCATAGATACCTAAAGGTAACCAAATAGGTTCAATGTTAGCTCGCTAACATTAGGCTATAACTACAATGTGAAATGGCATTCTGAGAAAACATCACTAACGATACACACAATTCATACACAAATGAATGTTAGCTAGCAAGCCAGCAATCTAATCTCAGCTAAAAGCAAGTTTTAACTTGGTCTTATGTTTAGACATGTCAAGTTAATGTTAGCTAGCTAAAAAATGAACTAAAGTAACGTTACTAGCAATACAAACCAATTGTCATAGCTAAAGTTAACCAAATAAGTTAGGTGCAATGTTAACGTTAGCTAGCAAGCCAGCCATCGAACTCCAGCTGGCTAGCTAACAGCAAGCCTTAACTGGCAATGAAAACAACTTTATGACAAAATTAGAAACGTATAATATCTGAAACTGTAGCTAGATTCTTACCCGTATACATGGATGAAAGCTTCACGGCAGACTGCAACCCCTTTCATTAAATAAGACGTCCTGTGTCATTTCCATTTCGTTTGCAGTTTGTTTGGCCTGTTGTGTTCCACTGATTTCAAAACTTGGTCAACTTCTTCCGTGACAACACTGTTGATCTCCGTTTCTTCCCCATCACCGTCATCAGAAGACTCTACAATGTATTCTTCAATGAAAATGTTTTATCTAAAATCAGGGATTTCCTCATCATCCGATTCATTTTCAGTCAGAGAGTCAAGCATGGCATGATCGTCCTCCAGAAAGTAGCCCATCACAACTTTTTCCCACTGACCTTTGTCGATAGCGCTTGATAAATTCAGGGCAGCCATGTTATTGAGAGCAGTAGCAACATATTTGCAGTTCTTACGTTATATCTTTAGAAAAAAATGCAGTAGAAAGGATTATCTACGCATAACGAGCAGCTCATTTTATAGACACAAGACTCATCTCTCAGCATGTCCAGCCACTCATTATCTCTGACAATTATGGCTAGCAGGAACGTTCCTGCTATTTCTTTGGCTAAACAAACTAAGCTCTTAATTTAACAACTTTATTCGTATTTACAGATCGCATAAAAGTTTGGTATTAAGGCATATGAAAGTTCAAATGTTCGAGAAGGCATTTCTGCCAAAAACGCATTTTGATTTTAAAAAATGATGTTCAAAACAGCTCTCCTGTGAATTCGTGACTTGCAACATATGCCTAGTTTCCTGAATCAGTCCACATATATCTAAGAAAACGATGCCAGCTGATTCATGATTTTGACTGACTGAGAAATGCTGCCTACCTGCCAGTCTCGCCCTGACAGAAATGTGAATTAATGTCTAGATACTTTTAGGCATTTTAACATCATAGATTTAGCCGGTGGTAACATGTGGAATAGACACTGGCTGGAATGCTGTTTTAACCAATCAGCATTCAGGATTAAACCCACCCGTTGTATAAAAAGACACACAGGCTACAGTCAAAGCCTGACACACTCACATTGCACATCAGCTTTGTAGGCCAAAAATGTTCCATGGGTGATAACGACCCCTGACCTGAGACTTAAAGGTCGTGAGTTCAGTTGTACTTCCTGTTATGGGGATAGAAATAACCCAACAGCCAGAGATATATCTCCCTTCATGAGCCTCAATATGTTCCTATTCTCACAGAATCACATCTGAGCAGGAAACATAGACAAGATGACACACACACACACACACACACACACACACACACACACGCACCAGTGTCAAAGAGAGCAGCACTTTTTGAAGTCTATGTGGACAGGGAGGGATACTGGCGCTATCACCAGAGAAACGCAGTGTAATACAAGAAGAAACATCTCCAGTGGAAAACACTGTGTAAACAGGCTGGATTTACTGAGGTGACGTGGTGCTGCGTAAGCTGCTATAGTAGAATGAGAGGGGAGTATACCATTCTCTTACCTCTGAACTTTTTTGGGGGGTTGTTAAGGTCCCCTGTGTCGGGCTGTACCACACAGCGGTCATCTACCAACCTGTGGAGAGAAGAGACAACGACGGAAGTCAATCATGGACGGATGTCAATCATGGACAAGTCAGAAACATCGATAGTCCACATACACTCTTAACATGCCAATGAACACGAACCGTTTCAATATACTAGAAACGTTCATGCACACATTCAAATGTGCACTCACACAGCTCTCTTTATTTTTAATATACAACCCCCTGGCTCTAAACAAATGTGTCTCGTTTCAGGAAACTAGGTGTATGTCGCACCTCACTACTTCACAGGAGATGCATTTGAACGTAAACATATATATTTTTTTCCTGTAATACGAATACAAGTCAAGACATTGTCAGCTATAATATGGTCATTAATTGAACTGGAATGCAGGTAACAAGCAAGAAACGAACCAAAACATTGTTCAGAAAGTTGCTTTTAGTTGCCTGGTTTGCTAGACTGATATATACTAAATTCATTTTTAAAACGGATGGGTTTATTGGTGTTAAAATACACCAGTTACAGTGGTCCATCCTATAAAAGTTGCAGAGTAATGCGGCACAGCATGCATGGTGCCACATAATTATATGACACGTTATTTAAGTGCCAACCACTTACCATTAATGCTAGTTAGTGCTAGTTTGACCACCAGAAGGCATCTTTGAGAAGCATTTGATAGCCTTCAATAGTGGCTGTACTAGAGAATTTTAAAATGTTTTGTAAGAACATAGTATATGGGACTGATTAAAACATTTTGCTTAATTAAATTTGCTTAATATCATGGTGTTTCTATTCCAAGAAAAAAAAAAAAAAAAAAAACTCTGGGTTTCCGTTAGGATGGAACGGAAAAATGTGGCGCTGCACAATGTGATGGTCGGGAGTAGGCTACAGTACTGGGCTATTTTGCTAAAGAATCCCCATGTCATGCGGGCACGCTGGAGACCGCGGATCAATTCTCCAATGGGGAGGAAGGAGTAGGCGGTCCTTGTAAAAAAATATTTGTTCTTAACTGACTTTTCTAGTTAAATAAAGGTTGCACTAAGAGCATAACATTTCTACACCTGAATTGTAGTGTAACCAATAGCCAAACGGAGATTCAGTCAAAATAAAATCTCATTGATTTATCAAGACCAGTCCCCATGCTTGTCTCAGAGCAGCATGAAACAGTGCTAAAACAGTTGTAGGCTATTGCTTCAAAACCTATTGCTTCTAACTTCAATATGCTCTTTAAATAAATAAGACCTACACCACTTTTAACAGCACATTACTCAACACCAGTGAGACTCATGTTGCCTACGGTAGGCCAAAACAAAATTGAAAAATATGACGTGACTCTCAGCCAATAATTACATTTGGAGGATATTTCTGTAATTCAGTGATATTTATTCCCATAGTAATTCATTATGGATCCATAACTAAATAAACGTCGGCATTTTGAAATAATATTTGTATCATTATTTTATTAATGAAAGCATAAAGATGCCATTATTAGCTACATTGTTGTAGACTGGCACTAAGAACAGCAGGAACATTTCCCTAGTCAGCGCCATTATTAGCGCAATGCCCCTTAAAGTGTTGCCCTGTGCTACCCAGTGTGGCGGGGGTCCACCCCCTTCCCTACGAGCTAGGTCTGTCTTCTGTGCATGTCTCTGCGGCCCATTCCGTTCCCCCTGCCCTTGTGCCTTGAACCTCGCGCGCTTTCAGTGGGTGGGTGGGACAAGACCAGAGCAGACTAGACCAGACCAGACCAGACCAGACGTTTACAAACAGTTAGGTTGGAGTCATTAAAACAAATTTTTCAACCACTCCACACATTTCATGTTAAAAAACTATAGTTTTGGCAAGCCGGTTAGGACATCTACTTTGTGCATTACAAGTAATTTTTACAACAATTGTTTACAGACTATTTCAGGGTATCACAATTCCAGTGGGTCAGAAGTTTACATACACTAAGTTGACTGTACCTTTAAACAGCTTGGAAAATTCCAGAAAATTATGTCATGGCTTTAGAAGAACATCACTTGAGTCAATTGGAGATGTACCTGTGGATGTATTTCAAGGCCTACCTTCAAACTCAGTACCTCCTTGCTTGACATCATGGGAAAATCAAAACAAATCAGCCAAGAAAAAAAAAGAAGATTGTAGAAGTCCACAAGTCTGGTTCATCTGTACAAACAATAGTACGCAAGTATAAACACCCTGGGACCACACAGCAGTCATACCGCTCAGGAAGGAGACGCGTTCCGTCTCCTAGAACATACTTTGGTGAGAAAAGTGCAAATCAATCCCAGAGCAAAAGCAAAGGACCTTGTGAACATGCTGGAGGAAATAGGTACAAAATTATCTATATCCACAGTAAAACGAGTCCTATATTGACATAACCTGAAAGGCTGCTCAGCATGGAAGAAGCCACTGCTCTAAAACCACCATAAAAAAGCCAGACTACAGTTTGCAACTGCATCAGTCCTCTGGTCTGATGAAACAAAAATAGAACTGTTTGGCCATAATGACCATTGTTATGTTTGGAGGAAAAAGGGGGAGGCTTGCAAGCCGAAGAACACCATCCCAACCGTGAAGCACGGGGGTGGCAGCATCATGTTGTGGGGGTGCTTTGCTGCAGAAGGGACTGGTGCACGTCACAAAATAGATGGCATCATGAGGCAGGAAAAGTATGTGGATATATTGAAGCAACATCTCAAGACATCAGTCAGGAAGTTAAAGCTTGGTCGCAAATGGGTCTTCCAAATGGACAATGACCCCAAGCATACTTCCAAAGTTGTGAAAAAATGGCTTAAGGACAACAAAGTCAAGGTATTTGAGTGTCCATCACAAAGCCCTGATCTCAATCCAATAGAAAATTTGTGGGCAGAACTGAAAAAGCGTGTGAGCAAGGAGGCCAAAACACCTGACTCAGTTACACCAGCTCTGTCAGGAGGAATGGGCCAAAATTCACCCAACTTATTGTGAGAAGCTTGTGGAAGGCTACCCAAAACATTTGACTCAAGTTAAACAATTTAAAGGTAATGCTACCAAATACTAATTGAGTGTATGTAAACTTCTGACCCACTGGGAATGTAATGAAATAAATAAAAGCTGAAATAAATCAATCATTCTCTCTACTATTATTCTAACATTTTACATTCTTAAAATAAAGTGGTGATTCGAACTGACCTAAGACAGGGAATGTTTACAAGGATTAAATGTCAGGAATTGTGAAAAACTGAGTTTAAATGTACATGTATATATATATATATTGTCCTGCTAATAACAGGGTTAAAAATATATCTGTGAGAATATTCAAGAGAGTTTTATATAACTCTAAATTAATAATACAAATTTTGAAAATTGTGTTGTTTAAAAAACAGCAATATTTTGGCGATTATTTTGTTTTCAAATAATGTAAAATGAGCAAGAAGGTCATTCTTGAACATGGGTAATACATTGTTACTAATTTGTAAATAAAGCCAGTTTGTCATTTAGAATGATTTATTTCTGTTTTCAGAGGGAGATAAACCAAAAACCTACAGTTCTCATTGGTGTCTCAGTCAAGGCCAGCACGGGTATTGAACCAGCATCTGTAGCATCACAGCTTGCACCGCTATGCAATGTCTTAGACCCTTGCGCCACTCAGGCGCTGCGACACAGCCCAGGATCAAACCCAGATCTGTAGGGATGCCTCTAGCACTGCGATGACCGCTGCACCAATCTGGAGGCCCTTATTCACTCTGTTTAGCACATGGCCTCACATGTGATTGCTTAAAGGATGGGTGGGGCTAAGGCTTAAGAGGGTGTGAACGATGCTGAATGGGTGTAGACAAAGAAGAGCTAGCTCTCGAGTAGGTGTACCGAACCATTCAAGGGTCATTTTCTCAAAAGTGGGGTTACAAGTTTATCAACTTCAAAGCAGAATTACTTTCCCATTGTTCCTAAACTGAAGTGTATGATATACCATTTTCTAGCGGTGAGTTTTTACTTTTATCCAATGTACAAAATACCATTTCAAATTTAGCTACATAAGATTGAATCAAGCCGGTGTATACATTTATCCACATGGGTTATTCATATACAGTATTTGTAGGAAACCTGCAACTTTGCACATCGAGGGCTTGTATTTTAACACAACAAGAAATTCCAGGTTAAGGGCTGGCAAGTAAGCATTTCACGGTAAGGTCTACACTTGTATTCGGCGCATGTGACAAATACATTTTGATTTGATCTAAGCACATTGTCAGCACGAGATCCTGCAATAAAGCACCATTGGACCCATAAAAAGTACACTATGTTTTCAAAACATTCAACTACAGAGCACTGTTTATCCTGACTCCCTTAGTCACTATTGTTAATTAAACCAATCACATACTTGTGATTTCACTGTGATGTTTCTTGATTCGCCGGTGCTCTTCCACAGTCCACACAATGATGAAGAAATGAGAGTTAGGATTAGTTGGCTGCTGCCAGTGGGTGGACAAGCTAGCATTCCTGTCGGTGACAAATTTAGCTTTTTACTGGCTCGGAATAAAGATTGCCTGGACTCCAGCCAGATCCAACATCCATCCTAGTCGTGTTCCTGTGGACTCATGGAGTGTCCACACACATGATCAGTCGTACTACACATGGACCTGTCTGTCTGCACCAGGGATACACCTCTCTGAACATGACAACACACTGAGGCTCCTGTCTACAGTGTCAACCTCCGCAGAGCATTATACAGCATAGCTATACTGAGCATCTGAATGACGTTTGCTTAATGTGCAGCCTGGGTTTGTTAGATCAATGTGAGCAAGATTTATCACATACAGACACTGACATGTTAATCTTGTGGAGAACTGATAAAAATGTGATTGTCTGACCCTCGTTACTGTCCAATTCCAGTTACTGTACATTAATCCTACTTTAACAGCTGCTCGTCAGGACAAGAGAACAGGCATCCTAAAAGACAAGAGGATTCTCAGACTAAAGCCCTGGAATCATACCGCATTGTTCAAAATCTAACCTTTGATTTGTCCCCTCAGGCTTTCTACTCTGGTTTGTGAGAGTTGGAGAAGGCCATCTGTTGGGTCCACACTTCTAATGGTGTGTTGTATGTATGCATCTTGGTTTTTGAGTGTGATTATTGCAGTGTGTGTGTGCGTGAGTACACCAGATGATTCTTGGAGAGGGCAAGTGATGTCAACCGTGTGCATTTGTCATAATGACATGGTATCAGAGCATGACCTGTGTGTTTAGGGTTCATTTCAGGAGTTATTGTATAATAGTAACCTGTAAGAAAAGAGGGTCTATGGCACTACCCTCACCTCTCTCCCTACAATCCTATCCCTGAATGATTGGGGGGTAAGAGGTTAAAGAGCACACTGATGGTGAATTTGAAAAGGAATTTCTCCATAAGCTGTAGCGTTAGGTTCCCAGCTCTGTAGATGTGTAGGTCATGTTAAACCCTGAAGCTCCTATTCTTTGACGTTTGAAGTTGTATTATATGTTGTGTGTATGTGTGAGATTGTGTTTGTTTTTACTATCCTTGTGACATTGGTGGAAAAAGTACCCAATTGTCATACTTGAATAAAAGATACCTTATTAGAAAATGACTCAAGTAAAAGTGACCCAGTAAAATACTACTTGAGTAAAGGTCTAAAAGTATTTGTTTTGAAATATACTAAAGTATCAAAAGGAAATGTAATTGCAAAAATATACTTAAGTATAAAAAGTGAAAATAATTTAAAATTCCTTATATTAGGCAAACCAGATGGCACAATTTTCTTGTTTTTTAAATTACGGATAGTCACAAGCATGTGTTTAGTGAGTCCGTCGGATCAGCGGCAGTAGGGATGACCAGGGAAGTTCTCTCGATGAGGACCATTTTCCTGTACTTTTGCGTGACAGGAAAAATGTATGGAGTAAAAAGTACATTCAACAAAAATATAAAAGCAACATGTAAAGTGTTGGTCCCATGTTTAATGAACTGAAATACAATACCCCAAAAAGCATTTCTCATTTGCCAAGATAATCCATCAACCTGACAGGTGTGGCATATCAAGAAGCTGATTAATCATCATTGTCATTACACAGGTGCACCTTGTGCTGCGGACAATAAAAGTCCACTAAAATGTGCAGTTTTGTCACAACACAATGCCATAGATGTCTGAAGCTGAGGGTGCATACAATTGGCATGGTGATTGCAGCAATGTCCACCAGAGCTTTTGCAGAGAATATAATATTAATTTCTCCATCATAAGCTGCCTCCAATGTCGTTTAGAGAATTTGGCAGTACGCCCAACCGGCCTCACAATAGCAGACCATGTGTACGGCATCATGTGGATGAACGATTTGCTGAATTCAACGTGCTGAACAGAGTGCCCTATGGTGGTGGTGGGGTTATGGTATGGGCAGGCATAAGCTACGGACAATGAACACAATTTCATTTATAAATGGCAATTTGAATGCACAGAGATACTGTGAAGAGATCCTGGAGGCCCATTGTCGTACCATTCATCCGCGGCCATCACCTCATGTTTCGGCTTGATAATGCGTGGCCATGTCTCAACGATCTGTAACAATTTCTAGAAGCTAAAAATGTCCTAGTTCGTCCATGGTCTGCATACTCACCAGACATGTCACCCATTGAGCATGTTTGGGATGCTCTGGATCTACATGTTCGACAGTATGTTCCAGTTCCCTGCAATATCCAGCAACTTCGCGCAGCCATTGAAGAGGAGTGGGACAATATTCCACGGGCCAAAATCAATAGCCTGATCAACTCTATGCGAAGGAGCTGTGCCACACTGCACAAGGGAAAATTATATTTTAGGCTTAGGTTTAAGGTTAGGGTTACAATTCACATTAGGGTTAGGTTTAGGGTTCATTTTAAGAATTTTGTTTGGTCCCCACAAGGATAGTAAAACAACTCAGTGGAGGCAGTGAGGTCTCTTTCTGCTGTGACTCAGTCTGATCCATTTTTCATGAGCAGCGGGGGGGTTCCAGGAATACTGAGCCTCTAGAAGTCAGGTGGGATTGATCTTATGGAGAAGTTGTGTGTGTGTGTGTGTGTTGATCATAATCATAAAGTTTAAGTGATAATACATTTAATATATACAACAAGAGGGAAAAAAAGTAGTGTCTCCACCTCCATCCTCCCATCCCATCCCATTCCCCCAATCAGCCAAGAGGTCTCCATCCAATCCAATTGTTTGTATGTGTTGTACAAATAACAATTTATACAGCCCGTGTTGGGCTTTAGCTGAGATGATTATTTACAGAGTCAAGCATATTTTTCCAGGCTTCAATTGCACCTCGACTAGAACCATTCATTTTCGCGGTCGATAATCACTGGTATTATGGTCCAATGTACTTTTTCTCTCTCTCGTCCACATGCACAAGCATGCTGGTGCCCGCACACAATTACATCTTACCATTGTGTTCATTGCTTCCCACTTACTTCCAATTCCTCCCAGTCTACCAGTAAATTATACATACTATCATTGTCATGGAGCCATCCAGGACCAGACATCCACTTCCACTTCAAAGGGCTTAGTTCTCCCAGCCCTGTTCTTTGGGAAAAGTGGGAACGTCATTTATCAACTCTTCCAAACCACGCTCTATCAGTGGCCCACAGACGGCCGAAGGGGCCCCTGTGCAGCAAAGTAGAGACCCCTCCACCTGACACACACAGCCCTTCGTACCAGTACCTCCCAGCTACAATAAACTTCCCTAAGAGGTTAACTGACACACAGGCCACACCATCTCTTCTGTGATTAATCTCCACAGCATTCCTCTATCAAACACACTCCTCTTAATATGGGGACTCACACACACACCACATCCACCACAGACAAAAGTCATTTATATATGCACTGCAGAGCTTTGATGGCATTACCTTTATGACCTTTTCAAGTGTAGATGAAGCTATGAATTCACCCTTAAAGGGATAGTTCCCTCCCAAATGAAAGTCTGTCAGACATTTTCAGACCTCAAAACTGGCATAATGCCCAGATAAGTTTAAGTCCCATGGGATCTGCTGAATAGATCCAGCTGACTGCTTTTGAACGGCATCCGTGGTCAGGAAGAAAAGTGGTCAGACAAAGCAGATGCTAAGCTACAGGACTGTTTTGCTAGCACAGACTGGAATATGTTCCGGGATTCCTCTGATGGCATTGAGGAGTACACCACATCAGTCATTGGCTTCATCAATAAGTGCATCGATGACGTCGTCCCCACAGCGACCTACGTACATACCCCAACAAGAAGCCATGGATTACAGGCAGCATCCTCACTGAGCTAAAGGCTAGAGCTGCCGCTTTCAAGGAGCGGGACTTTAACCCGGAAGCTTATAAGAAATCCCGCTATGCCCTCCGATGAACCGTCAAACAGGCAAAGCATCAATACAGGACTAACATCTAATCGTACTACACCGGCTCTGATGCTCATCGGATGTGGCAGGGCTTGCAAACCATTACAGACTACAAAGGGAAGAGCTGCTCAGTGACACGAGCTAAACAACTGTGCTCGCTTTGAGGGAAATAACACTGAAACATGCATGACAGCACCAGCTGTTCCGGATGACTGTGTGTTCACGCTCTCCACAGCCGATGTGAGTAAGACATTTAAACAGGTAAACATTCACAAGGCCGCAGGGCCAGACGTTTTACCAGCATGCGCTGACCAACTGGCAAGTCTCTTCACTGACATTTTAGACCTTTCTGAGTCTGTAATACCAACATGTTTTAAGCAGACCACCATAGCCCGTGCCCAAGAACACTAAGGAACCTGCCTAAATGACTACCGACCCGTAGCACTCACGTCTGTAGCCATGAAGGGCTTTGAAAGGCATGTCATGGATCACATCAACACCATCATCATCCCAGAAACCCACTCCAATTTGCATACCGCCCCAACAGATCCACAGATGATGCAATCTCTATTGCACGCCACACTGCCCTTTCCCACCTGGACTAAAGGAACACCTATGTGAGAATGCTATTCATTGACTACAGTTCAGCGTTCAACACCATAGTGCCCTCAAAGCGCATCAATAAGCTAAGGACCTTGGGACTTAACACCTCCCTCTGCAACTGGATCCTGGACTTCCTGACGCGCCACCCCCAGGTGATAAGTGCCGGTAACAACACATCCGCCACGCTGATCCTCAACATAGGGGCCCCTCAGGGGTGCGTGCTCAGTCCCCTCCTGTACTCCCTGTTCACGCATGACTGCACGGCCAGGCACTCCAACACCATCATAAAATTTGCAGATGACACAACAGTGATAGGCCTGATCACCGACAACGACGAGACAGCCTATAGGGAGAAGGTCAGAGACCTGGCAGTGTGGTGCCAGGACAGCAACCTCTCCCTCAACAAGACAAAGGAGATGATTGTGGACTACAGAAAAAAAGAGGACTGAGCATGTCCCCATTCTCATCAACGGGGCTGCAGTGGGGCAGATTGAGAGCTTCAAGTTCCTTGCTGTCCATATCACCAACAAACTAACATGGTCCAAGCACACCAAGACAGTCGTGAAGAAGGCACAACAAAACCTATTCCCCCTCAGGTGACTAAAAAGATTAGGCATGGGTCCTCAGATCCTCAAAAGGTTCTACAGCTGCACCATCGAGAGCATCCTGACTGGTTGCATCACGGCCTGGTATGGCAACTGGTCAGTCTACGACCGCAAGGCACTACATAGGATAGTGCGAACAGCCCAGTACATCATTGGGGCCAAGCTTCCTGCCATCCAGGACCTCTATACCAGGCGGTGTCAGAGGAAGGCCATAAAAATTGTCAAAGACTCCAGCCACCCGAATCATAGACTGTTCTCACTGCTATCGCACGGCAAGCAGGACCGGAGCGCCAAGTCTAGGTCCAAGAGGCTTCTAAACTGCTTCTACCCCCAAGCCATAAGACTCCAGAATGTCTAGACATTTACACCACTGCTGCTCTAAGTTGTCATCTATGCATAGTTATTAAAGTAACTCTACCTACATGTACATACTACCTCAACTAACCGGTGCCCCTGCACATTGACTCTGTATCGGTACCGCCCTGTATATAGTCTCGCTATTGTTATTTTACTGCTGCTGCTCTTTAATTACTTTACTTTAATCTCTTATTCTTATCCGTATTATAAAAAAATCTGCATTGTTGGTTAGGGGCTTGTAAGTAAGCATTTCACTGTAAGGGCTACCTACATCTGTTCGGTTACAAGACAATGTTATTTGATCACTCAGGGCCGTGCACAGACCTTTAGAGGGACAGGTGCTCAAAGTGAAAAATTGTGTTGACTTAGATATGATTGTAAGTAAATGATCTAATATTCCTGTAGCCACATTTCAGTGATTCCTCCATCCCAAATGGATGGGAAAGAAATAGTCACCATCTAAAATGACTACAATAGATCGTATCCATGTTTGCCAATCAGTGATAATAGCTCAAGGATAAAAGGGATAGGTGAAATGAACTCACCCCAGAGTGCTGATAAAGCCGTTGGTGGAGCCCTCTGCATACAGGGAGCAGATGTCCCCGATGTGTAGGAAACTGGACATCTTATCCGACATGTCTCACACACACAGGGCCACACCTGGAGGAGAGGAGAGGCAAGGAGAAGTACTGCTACAAATAGAAATCACAACACACATTTTTTTTAAATGGAGAGAAAAAAAAACATTTCTGAACTGGGCAGGTCACACGGTCAGGAATAACCCAGGACCCAAAGAGTGATTTGAGTCTTCATTTTCCCAGCTAACAATTTTAGGCAACCCTAACCCATAATGTTCCTCTAATGTTTGAGTGTCCAGTTTTCCATTAGTTAGCGGAACATTTTATATATGTTAGTAAAAACCTTCTGGGAACCTTTTTAGCATGTTTTGGCATTAGAGTAAGGAAAACATTCCCTTAATGTCAAACACAACAGACCCAGAAAGTGGTTGCCATGTTCTCAGAATGTACAATTTGAATGTTCTAGACACATTTCATGGTACTTTGAATAACTTTCACATGTCCAGTTCTGTGGGTTAGGAGAGAAGTCCATCAACGTCCCGCCAAATATACACAGAACATAGTTGCCATGTTCTCAGAATATAAGATATTGTTCATGACACGTTTCATGAGAACAATGCAAGAACATTCGTGTCCAATTTTCTGTGGGTTAGGAGAATATTGGTGACATGGTTACCATGTTCTCAGAACACAAGATATTAAAAATAGTCTAGACACATTTCAAGAACATTTCTGCACAGCAAATTCTCCAGTGTTAAATCAACACAAGCTAGGTTTTCATCCAATTGACAACAGATTTATGTAAATATTCTAAAATCCGCATAAAAATAATATGCACATTTTCCCATCAAACTGACTTGTTGCAGATAAAGGCTGTGCGTAATGACGTAGTGCAAATAAGAATAACTTTTGCGGTTAAATTCCCATGTACCGTATAAAAAGATACAAGTTAAATGGGTTTCTATTGCATTTTCACTCTACTGATGGTTGTCTCGCAAAAAAAGTGTGTTATATAGCAAGTGTGCACATTCTGATATTGGCACGTGCACTCCATCCTAGAGCTCACATATAGCCTACATGATGAGATTATTATTATGGACAAACGATTAAGAATATTTTTACTTGTCAAACAGCAGCCAAGCACAGATTATCATGTCACCAAAATAAAACCCTCAATATGTATTGGAAAGGAGCAACAAACTCCTAACCTTGCACTTTCACCACCCTGTGAAGTTCATCAGAACTTATCTCCTCTGTAGCCCAATAAACAGCATGATTTCCCGACCAGTCGTAGTTGAAGGACCACATGTCATCGCGTGACTCCAAGTTTATTATTTCGATATGATGGTTACTATATCAATATTTGCATGAGTATTTCTGCCAACATTTCTCACATAATTCATTTTACCGACAAAAATATCCCACCTTGCCTAGAATTGTTTTGTCGACATTTGGAAAGTTTAGCGAAAAGTGTTCTGTTTCCATCAGGCCGGTCATGACATTTTTTAACCGACATGTACTTTACCCACATAAAAAGATTGGATGGAAACCTGGTTCATGACCGTGTTAAATTTAACACTTGGTCAGTGTCTATACGGGTCCACACTTTTCAGTGTTAAATTAACACTGTGTTTAGTGCTGACGCTGTTATACTTTGCCAGTGTTTGGAAATTAACACTTATGCAAAAACACCTTATATAGAATTTTGAACACTAGGAAGTGTATATAGTTTACACCAATGGTGTTAAGCAATAACACCTGAAATAGTATTTTTTTACAATTATGTAAAGAGGTCTGTATCACTTCACAATATCGCTAATGTTGAATTAAGGATATTGTAACAATAGGTACAAGTCTTTACTGCCAAATGCTTTTATGTAATCATTTACAAAGACTTCAGGACTGACAGTAGACACGCTCAAACTTCAGTTAACAGAACCATAGGCCACTTAAACTGGTACAACACTTTCACTCACGGGTGGCCATAACATGAAAGCCACGCCCCAATATAATTTCAAAGTGTGCCTTTGAGTGAATTGCAGAGTTACCACCCATGACATGTAATTGTTCGTGACAGAGACATGCTTGTTGAACTTGTTCATTTTCAGTTCTGCCAAAGCAAGGGCTGTCCAGAGCATTTCTTATGCATCAGCTGTTAAAAGGATTGAGGGTTCGAATGGTGCTCCCAAAGAGTCCATGGTGGTGGATAGGCCTTCACTGTAGGCTGCACATGTTGCCTTTAACCAGTAGGACACAGATAGTATAGGAGGTTAAGAAGGTGGACTTTGTGGCCTTTATAGCTATGGAGATTAATGGCACTGCCAAGGTGGAAACGAAGTACAGAAAAATAGATATCATTGTGGATGCGGTGGAGCGGTTCCTGGGACTGAAAAACTTCTCGGTAGAGGACATGCAGAGTATAGAGTATTGCCCTAGAGCACGAGAAGAAAAATATGGAGATTTGAAGGAAGGAATAAGTGGGAGTTTTGTTTTTGTCAATGTCCTATTTGTCATTTGGGTTAGTTTTCCTCATCAAGTATGGATTTTTCTTTGTACTTTTTTTCTCAACCCTGTCCAGTTGGTGGCTGCAATACACATTTTTGGGTTGTAGTCCGTCATAAAAGCCGAAGAAGTAGTAGTTTCAGTCCTGTGGACTTCACCAAGTGAGTTCTTACTGGAGACTAAATGTATTATTAAAACTCTTTAGGACAATACATTAAATATATCATAAGGCCTTACTTTGATGACCAAGGTTTACCCTAACACAGCGGTGTTAGGAACCTCCTGATTTACACATTATGCAGGCTTGCAAAGTGATGTATAATTCCTATTGGAAACCAGACAGAGTTAGGACATCCAACAGTTGGAAACATTTCAGTAATGGGTGCAATAAATCTAACTAACTGATTAGACCAGATTTGAATTTTTTTTTGTTATTTATCTTTGTGTAACATAAGATGAATCAATCAATGTAAATGCAACAACACAGATATTAAAAACAATAAAAATGTCTGTCTTGCAGTACAGCGTGCTGGCAAATCTCATAATGATGGCTGTGGTTTTGATGGGAATGTTTTACACTCAACACGGGTTATTAACACCAACACTGGGGTTCTTTTACACCACTGAGTGATAATGTCTTAGAGTTCAATTTAACTGCTGAATCAACTGAAATGTTACACTGACAAATCAACACTAGGTAAATTACCAGATAATTTGCTGTGAGTGTGTATATATATATATATATATATATATATCTCAAAGCTTCTTCCCATATGTTTCACTAAACATCACACCTTGTTACTATTGTCCAGCCAATCAAGGACCTGATTGGTGAACAACTGATCCATTCATAGCTTTGTCTGTTGTCAAGGATAGAGATACTCACACAGAGCTTTGAACATAGTGTTTCGATTTACATATTTGACCTACATGAATACATTGTGCATGATCATTTATACAGTAATTATTATTCAACAGTCCTCACCTGGGATTTAAAAACTGACAACCTCCTGGTTCACGGTACGCCGATCTTCCTGCTATGCCACCATGTCAGTGTAATGTCTCAGTTAATCTGACTATTCTCATCTTTGATTGATTTACTTATTTCAGCAATTAAAGGGCTTTCAGTATAGTTGTCTCATGTTGGTGGAGCATGTTAACCTGTTTTACTGATACTCCTGAATCAGTATTATCAATAAAAGTTCAATTTTCTATTGGATTGAGATCAGGACTTTGTGATGGACACTCCAATACCTTGACTTTGTTGTCCTTAAGCCATTTTGCCACAACTTTGGAAGTATGCTTGGGGTCATTGTCCATTTGGAAGACCCATTTGCGACCAAACTTATTGACTGATGTCTTGACTCTTAAGATGTTGCTTCAATAGATCCACATAATTGTCCTCCCTCATAATGTCATCTATTTTGTGTAGTGCACCAGTCCCTCCGGCAGCAAAGCACCCCCACAACATGATGTTGCCACCACTGTGCTTCACGGTTGCAATGGTTTTCTTCGGCTTGCAAGGCTCCCCCTTTTTCCTCAAAACGTAACAATGGTCATTGTGGCCAAACAGTTATATTTTTGTTTCATCAGACCAGAGGACATTTCTCTAAAAAGTACGATCTTTGTCCCCATGTGCAGTTGCAAACCGTAGTCTGGCTTTTTTTAATGGCAATTTTGAAGCAGTGGCTTCTTCCTTGCTGAGCAGCCTTTCAAGTTCTGTCAATATAGGACTCGTTTTACTGTGGATATAGATACTTTGTACCGGTTTCCTCCAGCATCTTCACAAGGTCCTTTGTGGATGTTCTGGGATTGATTTGCACCAAAGTATGTTCATCTCTAGGAAACAGAACTCGTCTCCTTCCTGAGCGGTATGATGGCTGTGTGTTCCCATGGTTCTTATACTTGCGTTCTATTGTTTGTACAGATGAACGTGGTACCTTCAGGCCTTTTCGAAATTGCTCCCAAGGATGAACCAGACTTGTGGAGGTCTACAATAATTTATTTTGATTTTCCCATGATGTCAAGCAAAGAGGCACTGAGTTTGGCATTGTTTGGCACTGAGTAGGCATTGAAATACATCCACAGGTACAACTTAGTGTATGTAAACTTCTGACCCACTGGAATTGTGATACAGTGAATTATAAGTGAAATAATATGTCTGTAAACAATTGTTGGAAAAATTACTAGTAGACATCCTAACCGACTTTCCAAAACTATAGTTTGTTAACAAGTAATGTGTGGAGGGGTTGAAAAATTAGTTTTAATGACTCCAACCTAAGTGTATGTAAACTTCCAACTTCAACTGTATCAGACAGGTGTGTTGTAACTGTTGCCAAATAATGACATTAACTGACATAGTATATTGCTAAGAATGTGAGAGTAGGGTGATTACCCTAGCGGGTCTCGAACCCAGGCTACCAGCACCAATGATGAAAAATGCCCAATAAGGGATCTCTCTATGGCATGTGCTTATTAGGCCAATATATCTCAGCCATGGCCAAAAGATATCCTAACCCCTCATGTAGATGAAACCACTTGATAGGAGTAAGCGATAGGGTGAATGCACTTTAAAGTAAATCTCAGCTCTGTTAAAAGTATACCGAAGAAAAATAAATATTTTAATTGATCATAGTGATTCAAGAGTATCATTAAAAACAGGTTCAATTATACAACTATACTGAAAGCTCTTAAATCGCTGAAATAAGTATATCAAATAAATAATGATAATAATCAGATTAACCGATACCTGACATGGTGGCATAGCGGGATGATTGGAGTAGAGTAAATCAAGAGGTTGTGAGTTCAAATCCCAGGTGAGGTCATGTTGAATAATAACTACTATGAAAATGCACAATGTGGGCCCCCCGAATGGCGCAGCGGTCTAAGGTACTGCATCACAGTGCTAGAGGCGTCCCTGGGGGAGCTTAACTTGGCTCATTGTGATCTAGTGACTCCTTGTGGTGGACCGGGCACCTGTAAGCTGACCCCGGTTGTCAGTTGAATGTTGTTGCCTCTGACACATTGGTGTGGCTGGTGGGTGTGTGTTAAGTTTGGTGGGCCATGTTTCGGAGGAGGCATGACTCAACCTTTGCCTTTTGGGGAGTTGCAGTGATGAGACAAGATTGAAAAAGGGGGTAAAAATAAATAAAATCACAATGTCAAATATGTACGTTAAAAGCACTGTGTCCCTAACCTTGCCAAGTATGTATGTTTAGCTTGACGTTGATGGAATATTCTTCTAATCCAGAGACAACTGGACACATGCACGTTCTTCAACGTTACCATGAAGTGTGTCTAGAACATGAATATCTTATATTCTGAGAACATTGTAACCATGTTCTGGGTATATTCTATTTGACACTCAGGAAATAGTCTCTTGGAAACATTCATTGCACATCACAGGAACATTCCTATGACAACATTAGTTAATTGCCTAATGAGACCCTTAAGGCAACATTCTCTAAAGTTTTGGGAAAGTTTGTTGTTAGCTGAGGAGAAATCCCAGAGAGAGAAGTAGCAGGAGCATTTGCATGGGGCCAGGCACTATCTGATGCTCCAGCCTGGTGTGTGTGGGTGAGGGGTAAACAGTTAATGATTAGGAGAGGCAGAGAGAAACAGGAAGGCCATGCACCTGTGGTTATTAGACCTGTCATGGGCTATATGGTGGAGGGAGTGACAGACCCGTCAGTTCAACAAGTTTGAAGGTGTCACTGTGTGTTATTGTAACACTGACCCAAGCTGGATTACAATCAGGGCTGGATTCAATCCCCTTTCAATTCAGGGAAGTAAGCGAAAACAGCCCATTACTTTCTATTGGACTTGGACTGAATTGTAAAGGAAGTTACACCAAATCTGGTCAGTGGTTAGAATACAATGTATGACATCTTGGGATGACACATGGTCTAGACTCTAGTAGTGCATGGTTATTGTTATACAGGTGTTACAGTGCCCAGTGAGTAAAGCTGTGTCCTATGCTGTGTTAATACCCTTAAGAGTCAGTCCTTACCATGCCTCGAACATCACAAACAGTGAGAAAGCCTGGAAACTGAGGCTACTGACCACAGAAAACTGGACACATTAATGTTCTTGTAATACTCCCATGAAACACGTCTACAATACTATTATCTTAAATTCTGAGAAAATGGTAACCATGTTCTGGGTAACTTATATTTGACACTTAGGGAATGGTCTGTTGGAAACATTCCTTGCACATCACAAGAACATTCATATGACAACATTGATTAATTACCTAATGGGACTTAAGGGAATGTTCTCTAAATCTGTGGGAACGTTTGTTGTTAGCTGAGGAGAAATCCCAGAGAGATGTAGCAGGAGGATTTGCAGGGTGGTGCGGTCTGCCCAACGCATCACCGGGTGCAAACTACCTGCCCTCCAGGACATGATGTCACAGGAAGGCCAAAAAGATCATCAAGGACAACAACCACCCAAGCCACTACCTGTTCACCCCGCTATGATCCAGAAGGCGAAGTCAGTACAGGTGCATCAAAGCTGGGACAGAGAGACTGAAAAACATCAATCTCAAGGCCATCAGACTGTTAAATAGCCATCACATTAGAGGCTGCTGCCTATATACACGGACTTGAAATCACTGATAACTTTAATAATTGGAACACTAATCACTTTAATAACTTGTATTACTCATCTCATATGTATTAGAGGTCGACCGATTAATCGGAATGGCCGATTAGGGCCGATTTCAAGTTTTCATAACAATCGGAAATCTGTATTTTTGGGTGCCGATTTGCCGATTAAAAAAATAACCTTAAGTCAGTTCAGAACACATTCTTATTTTCAATGACGGCCTAGGAACGGTGGGTTAACTGCCTCGTTCAGGGGCAGAACGACAGATTTTCACCTTGTCAGCTCGGGGGATCTAATCTTGCAACCTTACAGTTAACTGGCCCAACGCAATAACGACTTGCCTCTCTCGTTGCACTCCACAAGGAGACTGCCTGTTACGCGAATGCAGTAAGCCAAGGTAAGTTGCTAGCTAGCATTAAACTTATCTTGTAAAAAACAATCAATCATAATCACTAGTTAACTACACATGGTTGATGATATTACTAGATATTATCTAGCGTGTCCTGCGTTGCATATAATCTGACTGAGCATACAAGCATACAAGTATCTAAGTATCTGACTGAGCGGTGGTAGGCAGAAGCAGGCACGTAAACATTCATTCAAAGAACACTTTCTTTGCGTTTTCCGAGCAGCTCTTCATTGTGCATCAAGCATTGCGCTGTTTATGACTTCAAGCCTATCAACTCCCGAGATGCTGGTGTAACCAAAGTGAAATGGCTAGCTTGTTAGCGTGCACTAATAGCGTTTCAAACGTCACTCGCTCTGAGCCTTCTAGTAGTTGTTCCCCTTGCTCTGCATGGGTAACGCTGCTTTGATGGTGGCTGTTGTCGTTGTGTTGCTGGTTCAAGCCCAGGGAGGAGCGAGGAGAGGGACAGAAGCTATACTGTTACACTGGCAATACTAAAGTGCCTATAAGAACATCTAATAGTCAAAGGTTAATGAAATACAAATGGTATAGAGGGAAATAGTCCTATAATAACTACAACCTAAAACTTCTTACCTGGGAATATTGAAGACTCATGTTAAAAGGAACCATCAGCTTTCATATGTTCTCATGTTCTGAGCAAGGAACTGAAACGTTAGCTTTCTTACATAGCACATATTGCACTTTCACTTTCTTCTCCAACACTTTGTTTTTGCATTATTTAAACCAAATTGAACATGTTTCATTATTTATTTGAGGCTAAATTGATTTTATTGATGTATTATATTAAGTTAAAATAAGTGTTCATTCAGTATTGTTGTAATTGTCATTATTACAAATAAATCAATAAATAAAAAATTGGCCGATTTTAATCGGTATCTGCGGTTTTTGGTCCTCCAATAATCGGTATCGGTGTTGAAAAATCATAAATCGGCAGACCTCTAATATGTATATACTGTACTCTATCCTATTCTACTGCATCTTAGTCTGCCACTGACATTGCTCATCCAAATATTTATATATTCTTAATTCCAATCTTTTACTTTCAATTGTGTGTATTGTTAGATATTACTGCACTGTTGGAGCTATAAACACAAGCATTTTGCTAGAAACACAAGCATTTCGCTAAAAACACAAGCATTTCACTACACACGCAATAACATCTGCTAAACACATGTATGTGTCAAATAAAATTAGATTTGACCTGTCCAGAAAAACTCCAGACTAACTATAGGCTGTCAATGGGGCCTAGAGTTTTTCCTGTTCATGTGGCTGGTAGAGAAAAACTCCTGGAACATACTGCACCTACGGAGTCCCGGCTCACATTGGTGACATTTCAGTCTACAGAGTTCCTACTGTGCGAGTCTAGTAGCCTACACACATACATATTATTTGCCTACACTGCAACATCCCCCAGGAGTGAGTATAATGAGGCTGACCTCAAGGCCTAGTTTCAGAGCAGTCATTTTAGCAACATACTCGAAGAAAAACAAAAACATGGTGAACAATTCAGCCCATCATATTACCTGAAAACCACATTGCCTAACATTTAGTAGACAACAACAGTGCACGACATAGATATAACGTTACTGTCATGTTTATCAACATGATGTCCAAGCCACTGGGCAAACTGGCAGCACAAATCCATATTTCTCAGTCTTCTTTCAAAAAGGGATAGTGTATGAAATCACTCGAACTTTACTGAGCTTCAACACATCTGAGTCGAGTAGACTACAGTTTGAACACTTGCGTTGCTTCAATTGTTCAATTATATTATATTTCATATCAGATTGGCAAAACCGTGTTACTCAGCTCGGGGGGGGGGGGGGGGGGGGTAGTTTAATCAGCGTCGGTGCAGATACATTGTTGCGCTTCTTCCCTCGCCACAAGCAATACATATTTAAGAGGCGGGGATGCTCCCGCAAACTGTACAGAGTTGTGGTCAACTTTACCTTCGCTGTGGTAAGAGGTTGAGAGCGACGCGCGAGGCTGGGTCAACGGGAGAGCATGGCAGTGATATACCGCTTTCAACTAATCCATAGCACGGAGATTCAGTCGGCGAGTAGGGTCCGATATTTTTGACAGCTCAATCCAATCACCTTGCCTTCCGTTCGTTCGCTACATGAGCGCTCGTCTCCGCGTGAAGGTCTGTAGCCCCTCATAAAATTATATACCAGTACTGGTTTCTGGGAAATGATGTTTCATGAATTATTCCTTCGGACACTTAACAAAACAGAAAGCAAAAGTATGACTACAAGTCCCAACGTATGGTGAGTATTGCGTGTTATTTAAAGAAACTTCTCCAAACTTTAGACACTGCTGGAGGAAGTGCAATTTAAATTTAAATCAAGAACTATACACAAACATTATGACACACATTGTAAATCATGAGTATGCTGAAATGATAGCCTACATGTTTATGGTATAGAGTTGCAACCTTACAGTTATCAGCTGACTGATCACGTGACTGATAATGCGGAAGCATGGCTCTGTCCACAAACAAGTGGTCTTAAGCTGAATGGTGCAACAATGTTGTTTTATTGTGCGTTTTTATTATTTTCCCTGAATGTCAAAGATGATGTGCTGTGTGTTCAAAGCAAGCCAGAACTCTCCGTCGGCACAGAACATGAGACGATCGTTCCGCTGGCGGCAGAGAGCTCGAGCTGTGGTTGCCACAACCTGAAGAGAGAAGCAGTTGTGGATATCGAGAAGGAAAGCTCCATAATAACAGAAAACCCTTCGGTCAAGTACTCGAAAAAGTCAAATGAAAGGCATACAGACACTCAGACGAATGGAGAAGAAACTGATACTCGTAGTCAGGTATTATATCAAGCGTTCACATCGTTATAGAGATAACGTTAAATAGTAATGACCTCTTTATGTAGGCACTAACTCTACAATGGTTCTTTGGACAAAGCCTATGAGGAAATGACTGGCGTTTTTGTAGGGTTTTTGGATTAACGAAAATAAGGTCTGTAGTAAACACAGGGTTAGGAGATAATTTACATTTTGTTATATGAGAGTCTTCAACAGCTAATTTATATAGGTCATGTTTAACTGACTGATATTATCTCATAGAACAAAAAGTACAAGTTCTCCTATAAGAACTCTCGATCCAATGGCAAAATTTGTAGAATTGCTGCAAACTTGCTTTAAAACTGCAACATCATGGCAGAATGTGTTGAATTGCACGAAATTAACTCTAAATTCACCCCCCCCAAAACAAAAAAAAGATATCCGCTGTCAAGACTGGGGGGTGAATGTGGGTACGCAGACCCGCAAGCAACTCACCCCCACCAAAGCTGCCCATCCCTGTTCTAAATATGTCTGTGTAGGTGGTGTCTGTACATGGTTCTGGTGTCTATCATATGGTTCTAGAACAATTTCCGTTGTCTGTTGATGGTCCAGATGTGTCTGTTGATGGTCCAGATGTGCGTATGTTGTCTGTTGATGGCCCTGATGTGTGTATGTTGTCTGTTGATGGCCCTGATGTGTGTATGTTGTCTGTTGATGGCCCTGATGTGTGTATGTTGTCTGTTGATGGCCCTGATGTGTGTATGTTGTCTGTTGATGGCCCTGATGTGTGTATGTTGTCTGTTGATGGCCCTGATGTGTGTATGTTGTCTGTTGATGGCCCTGATGTGTGTATGTTGTCTGTTGATGGCCCTGATGTGTGTATGTTGTCTGTTGATGGCCCTGATGTGTGTATGTTGTCTGTTGATGGTCCGGGTCTGTTGATGGTCCTGGTGTGTGTCTGTTGATGGTCCTGATGTGTGTCTGTTGATGGTCCTGATGTGTGTCTGTTGATAGCCCTGATGTGTGTATGTTGTCTGTTGATGGTCCTGGTGTGTGTCTGTTGATGGTCCTGATGTGTGTCTGTTGATGGCCTTATGTGTGTCTGTTGTCTGTTGATGGTCCCGGTGCGTGTCTGTTGATGGTTCAGATGTGTGTCTGTTGATGGTTCAGATGTGTGTATGTTGATGGTTCAGATGTGTGTATGTTGATGGTCCTGGTGTGTGTCTGTTGATGGTCCTGATGTGTGTCTGTTGATAGCCCTGATGTGTGTATGTTGTCTGTTGATGGTCCTGGTGTGTGTCTGTTGATGGTCCTGATGTGTGTCTGTTGATGGCCTTATGTGTGTCTGTTGTCTGTTGATGGTCCCGGTGCGTGTCTGTTGATGGTTCAGATGTGTGTCTGTTGATGGTTCAGATGTGTGTATGTTGATGGTTCAGATGTGTGTATGTTGATGGTCCTGGTGTGTGTCTGTTGATGGTCCTGGTGTGTGTCTGTTGATGGTCCTGGTGTGTGTCTGTCGATGGTCCTGGTGTGTGTCTGTTGATGGTCCAGATGTGCATATGGTGTCGGCTGATGGCCCTGATGTGTGTATGTTGTCGGCTGATGGCCCCGATGTGTGTATGTTGTCTGTTGATGTCCCCGATGTGTGTATGTTGTCTGTTGATGGCCCTGATGTGTGTATGTTGTCTGTTGATGGCCCTGATGTGTGTATGTTGTCTGTTGATGGCCCTGGTGTGTGTATGTTGTCTGTTGATGGCCCTGATGTGTGTATGTTGTCTGTTGATGGCCCTGATGTGTGTATGTTGTCTGTTGATGGCCCTGATGTGTGTATGTTGTCTGTTGATGGCCCTGATGTGTGTATGTTGTTGTCTGATGGCCCTGATGTGTGTATGTTGTCTGTTGATGGTACTGGTGTGTGTCTGTTGTCTGTTGATGGTCCGGGTCTGTTGATGGTCCGGGTCTGTTGATGGTCCTGGTGTGTGTCTGTTGATGGTCCTGATGTGTGTCTGTTGATGGTCCTGATGTGTGTCTGTTGATAGCCCTGATGTGTGTATGTTGTCTGTTGATGGTCCTGGTGTGTGTCTGTTGATGGTCCTGATGTGTGTCTGTTGATGGCCTTATGTGTGTATGTTGTCTGTTGATGGCCCTGATGTGTGTATGTTGTCTGTTGATGGCCCTGATGTGTGTATGTTGTCTGTTGATGGCCCTGATGTGTGTATGTTGTCTGTTGATGGCCCTGATGTGTGTATGTTGTCTGTTGATGGCCCTGATGTGTGTATGTTGTCTGTTGATGGCCCTGATGTGTGTATGTTGTCTGTTGATGGCCCTGATGTGTGTATGTTGTCTGTTGATGGCCCTGATGTGTGTATGTTGTCTGTTGATGGCCCTGATGTGTGTATGTTGTCTGTTGATGGCCCTGATGTGTGTATGTTGGCTGTTGATGGTACTGGTGTGTGTCTGTTGGCTGTTGATGGTCCGGGTCTGTTGATGGTCCTGGTGTGTGTCTGTTGATGGTCCTGATGTGTGTCTGTTGATAGCCCTGATGTGTGTATGTTGTCTGTTGATGTCCCTGATGTGTGTATGTTGTCTGTTGATGTCCCTGGTGTGTGTCTGTTGTCTGTTGATGGTCCTGGTGTGTGTCTGTTGATGGTCCTGGTGTGTGTCTGTTGATGGTCCTGGTGTGTGTCTGTCGATGGTCCTGGTGTGTGTCTGTTGATGGTCCAGATGTGCATATGGTGTCGGCTGATGGCCCTGATGTGTGTATGTTGTCGCCTGATGGCCCCGATGTGTGTATGTTGTCTGTTGATGTCCCCGATGTGTGTATGTTGTCTGTTGATGTCCCCGATGTGTGTATGTTGTCTGTTGATGTCCCCGATGTGTGTATGTTGTCTGTTGATGGCCCTGATGTGTGTCTGTTGGCTGTTGATGGTCCTGGTGTGTGTCTGTTGATGGTCCTGGTGTGTGTCTGTTGTCTGTTGATGGTCCCGGTGCGTGTCTGTTGATGGTTCAGATGTGTGTATGTTGATGGTTCAGATGTGTGTATGTTGATGGTCCTGGTGTGTGTCTGTTGATGGTCCTGGTGTGTGTCTGTTGATGGTCCTGGTGTGTGTCTGTCGATGGTCCTGGTGTGTGTCTGTTGATGGTCCAGATGTGCATATGGTGTCGGCTGATGGCCCTGATGTGTGTATGTTGTCGGCTGATGGCCCCGATGTGTGTATGTTGTCTGTTGATGTCCCCGATGTGTGTATGTTGTCTGTTGATGGCCCTGATGTGTGTATGTTGTCTGTTGATGGCCCTGATGTGTGTATGTTGTCTGTTGATGGCCCTGATGTGTGTATGTTGTCTGTTGATGGCCCTGATGTGTGTATGTTGTCTGTTGATGGCCCTGATGTGTGTATGTTGTCTGTTGATGGCCCTGATGTGTGTATGTTGTCTGTTGATGGTACTGGTGTGTGTCTGTTGTCTGTTGATGGTCCGGGTCTGTTGATGGTCCTGGTGTGTGTCTGTTGATGGTCCTGATGTGTGTCTGTTGATGGTCCTGATGTGTGTCTGTTGATAGCCCTGATGTGTGTATGTTGTCTGTTGATGGTCCTGGTGTGTGTCTGTTGATGGTCCTGATGTGTGTCTGTTGATGGCCTTATGTGTGTATGTTGTCTGTTGATGGCCCTGATGTGTGTATGTTGTCTGTTGATGGCCCTGATGTGTGTATGTTGTCTGTTGATGGCCCTGATGTGTGTATGTTGTCTGTTGATGGCCCTGATGTGTGTATGTTGTCTGTTGATGGCCCTGATGTGTGTATGTTGTCTGTTGATGGCCCTGATGTGTGTATGTTGTCTGTTGATGGCCCTGATGTGTGTATGTTGTCTGTTGATGGCCCTGATGTGTGTATGTTGTCTGTTGATGGCCCTGATGTGTGTATGTTGTCTGTTGATGGCCCTGGTGTGTGTATGTTGTCTGTTGATGGCCCTGATGTGTGTATGTTGGCTGTTGATGGTACTGGTGTGTGTCTGTTGATGGTCATGGTCTGTTGATGGTCCTGGTGTGTCTGTTGATGGTCCTGATGTGTGTCTGTTGATGGTCATGGTCTGTTGATGGTCCTGGTGTGTCTGTTGATGGTCCTGATGTGTGTCTGTTGATAGCCCTGATGTGTGTATGTTGTCTGTTGATGTCCCTGATGTGTGTATGTTGTCTGTTGATGTCCCTGGTGTGTGTCTGTTGTCTGTTGATGGTTCAGATGTGTGTCTGTTGATGGTCCTGGTGTGTGTCTGTTGATGGTCCTGGTGTGTGTCTGTCGATGGTCCTGGTGTGTGTCTGTTGATGGTCCAGATGTGCATATGGTGTCGGCTGATGGCCCTGATGTGTGTATGTTGTCGCCTGATGGCCCCGATGTGTGTATGTTGTCTGTTGATGTCCCCGATGTGTGTATGTTGTCTGTTGATGTCCCCGATGTGTGTATGTTGTCTGTCGATGTCCCCGATGTGTGTATGTTGTCTGTTGATGTCCCCGATGTGTGTATGTTGTCTGTTGATGGCCCTGATGTGTGTCTGTTGGCTGTTGATGGTCCTGGTGTGTGTCTGTTGATGGTCCTGGTGTGTGTCTGTTGTCTGTTGATGGTCCCGGTGCGTGTCTGTTGATGGTTCAGATGTGTGTCTGTTGATGGTCCTGGTGTGTGTCTGTTGATGGCCCTGGTGTGTGTCTGTTGATGGTCCTGGTGTGTGTCTGTCGATGGTCCTGGTGTGTGTCTGTTGATGGTCCAGATGTGCATATGGTGTCGGCTGATGGCCCTGATGTGTGTATGTTGTCGGCTGATGGCCCCGATGTGTGTATGTTGTCTGTTGATGTCCCCGATGTGTGTATGTTGTCTGTTGATGTCCCCGATGTGTGTATGTTGTTTGTTGATGGCCCTGATGTGTGTCTGTTGGCTGTTGATGGTCCTGGTGTGTGTCTGTTGATGGTCCTGGTGTGTGTCTGTTGTCTGTTGATGGTCCCGGTGCGTGTCTATTGATGGTTCAGATGTGTGTCTGTTGATGGTCCTGGTGTGTGTCTGTTGATGGTTCAAATGTGTGTGTGTTGATGGTCCTTTTATTTTATTTTTATTTTACCTTTATTTAACCAGGTAGGCAAGTTGAGAACAAGTTTTCATTTACAATTGCGACCTGGCCAAGATATAGCAAAGCAGTTCGACAGATACAACGACACAGAGTTACACATGGAGTAAAACAGACATACAGTCAATAATACAGTATAAACAAGTCTATATACAATGTGAGAAAATGAGAAAATGAGGTGGGAAGGGAGGTAAAGGCAAAAAGGCCATGGTGGCAAAGTAAATACAATATAGCAAGTAAAACACTGGAATGGTAGTTTTGCAATGGAAGAATGTGCAAAATAGAAATAAAAATAATGGGGTGCAAAGGAACTAAATAAATAAATAAATAAAATTAAATACAGTTGGGAAAGAGGTAGTTGTTTGGGCTAAATTATAGGTGGGCTATGTACAGGTGCAGTAATCTGTGAGCTGCTCTGACAGTTGGTGCTTAAAGCTAGGGAGGGAGATAAGTGTTTCCAGTATCAGAGATTTTTGTAGTTCGTTCCAGTCATTGGCAGCAGAGAACTGGAAGGAGAGGCGGCCAAAGAAAGAATTGGTTCTGGGGGTGACTAGAGAGATATACCTGCTGGAGCGTGTGCCACAGGTGGGAGATGCTATGGTGACCAGCGAGCTGAGATAAGGGGGGACTTTGCCTAGCAGGGTCTTGTAGATGACATGGAGCCAGTGGGTTTGGCGACGAGTATGAAGCGAGGGCCAGCCAACGAGAACGTACAGGTCGCAATGGTGGGTAGTATATGGGGCTTTGGTGACAAAACGGATTGCACTGTGATAGACTGCATCCAATTTGTTGAGTAGGGTATAGGAGGCTATTTTGTAAATGACATCGCCAAAGTCGAGGATTGGTAGGATGGTCAGTTTTACAAGGGTATGTTTGGCAGCATGAGTGAAGGATGCTTTGTTGCGAAATAGGAAGCCAATTCTAGATTTAACTTTGGATTGGAGATGTTTGATATGGGTCTGGAAGGAGAGTTTACAGCCTTTTTTTTTTATTTCACCTTTATTTAACCAGGTAGGCTAGTTGAGAACAAGTTCTCATTTGCAACTGCGACCTGGCCAAGATAAAGCATAGCAGTGTGAGCATACAACAAAGAGTTACACATGGAGTAAACAATTAACAAGTCAATAACACAGTAGAAAACGAAGGGGGGGTCTATATACAATGTGTGCAAAAGGCATGAGGAGGTAGGCAAATAATTACAATTTTGCAGATTAACACTGGAGTGATAAAAGATCAGATGGTCATGTACAGGTAGAGATATTGGTGTGCAGAAGAGCAGAAAAGTAAATAAATAGAAACAGTACGGGGATGAGGTAGGTGAAAAGGGTGGGCTATTTACCAATAGACTATGTACAGCTGCAGCGATCGGTTAGCTGCTCAGATAGCTGATGTTTGAAGTTGGTGAGGGAGATAAAAGTCTCCAACTTCAGCGATTTTTGCAATTCGTTCCAGTCACAGGCAGCAGAGTACTGGAACGAAAGGCGGCCAAATGAGGTGTTGGCTTTAGGGATGATCAGTGAGATACACCTGCTGGAGCGCGTGCTACGGATGGGTGTTGCCATCGTGACCAGTGAGCTGAGATAAGGCGGAGCTTTACCTAGCATAGACTTGTAGATGACCTGGAGCCAGTGGGTCTGGCGACGAATATGTAGCGAGGGCCAGCCGACTATAGCATACAAGTCGCAGTGGTGGGTAGTATAAGGTGCTTTAGTGACAAAACGGATGGCACTGTGATAGACTGCATCCAGTTTGCTGAGTAGAGTGTTGGAAGCCATTTTGTAGATGACATCGCCGAAGTCGAGGATCGGTAGGATAGTCAGTTTTACTAGGGTAAGCTTGGCGGCTTGAGTGAAGGAGGCTTTGTTGCGGAATAGAAAGCCGACTCTTGATTTGATTTTCGATTGGAGATGTTTGATATGAGTCTGGAAGGAGAGTTTGCAGTCTAGCCAGACACCTAGGTACTTATAGACGTCCACATATTCTAGGTCGGAACCATCCAGGGTGGTGATGCTAGTCGGGCATGCAGGTGCAGGCAGCGACCGGTTGAAAAGCATGCATTTGGTTTTACTAGCGTTTAAGAGCAGTTGGAGGCCACGGAAGGAGTGTTGTATGGCATTGAAGCTTGTTTGGAGGTTAGATAGCACAGTGTCCAAAGACGGGCCGAAAGTATATAGAATGGTGTCGTCTGCGTAGAGGTGGATCAGGGAATCGCCCGCAGCAAGAGCAACATCATTGATATACACAGAGAAAAGAGTCGGCCCGAGAATTGAACCCTGTGGCACCCCCATAGAGACTGCCAGAGGACCGGACAGCATGCCCTCCGATTTGACACACTGAACTCTGTCTGCAAAGTAATTGGTGAACCAGGCAAGGCAGTCATCCGAAAAACCGAGGCTACTGAGTCTGCCGATAAGAATATGGTGATTGACAGAGTCGAAAGCCTTGGCGAGGTCGATGAAGACGGCTGCACAGTACTGTCTTTTATCGATGGCGGTTATGATGTCGTTTAGTACCTTGAGTGTGGCTGAGGTGCACCCATGACCGGCTCGGAAACCAGATTGCACAGCGGAGAAGGTACGGTGGGATTCGAGATGGTCAGTGACCTGTTTGTTGACTTGGCTTTCGAAGACCTTAGATAGGCAGGGCAGGATGGATATAGGTCTGTAACAGTTTGGGTCCAGGGTGTCTCCCCCTTTGAAGAGGGGGATGACTGCGGCAGCTTTCCAATCCTTGGGGATCTCAGACGAGATGAAAGAGAGGTTGAACAGGCTGGTAATAGGGGTTGCGACAATGGTGGCAGATAGTTTCAGAAATAGAGGGTCCAGATTGTCAAGCCCAGCTGATTTGTACGGGTCCAGGTTTTGCAGCTCTTTCAGAACATCTGCTATCTGGATTTGGGTAAAGGAGAACCTGGAGAGGCTTGGGCGAGGAGCTGCGGGGGGGGCGGAGCTGTTGGCCGAGGTTGAAGTAGCCAGGCGGAAGGCATGGCCAGCCGTTGAGAAATGCTTATTGAAGTTTTCGATAATCATGGATTTATCAGTGGTGACCGTGTTACCTAGCCTCAGTGCAGTGGGCAGCTGGGAGGAGGTGCTCTTGTTCTCCATGGACTTCACAGTGTCCCAGAACTTTTTGGAGTTGGAGCTACAGGATGCAAACTTCTGCCTGAAGAAGCTGGCCTTAGCTTTCCTGACTGACTGCGTGTATTGGTTCCGGACTTCCCTGAACAGTTGCATATCACGGGGACTATTCGATGCTATTGCAGTCCGCCACAGGATGTTTTTGTGCTGGTCGAGGGCAGTCAGGTCTGGGGTGAACCAAGGGCTGTATCTGTTCTTAGTTCTGCATTTTTTGAACGGAGCATGCTTATCTAAAATGGTGAGGAAGTTACTTTTAAAGAATGACCAGGCATCCTCAACTGACGGGATGAGGTCAATGTCCTTCCAGGATACCCGGGCCAGGTCGATTAGAAAGGCCTGCTCACAGAAGTGTTTTAGGGAGCGTTTGACAGTGATGAGGGGTGGTCGTTTGACTGCGGCTCCGTAGCGGATACAGGCAATGAGGCAGTGATCGCTGAGATCCTGGTTGAAGACAGCGGAGGTGTATTTGGAGGGCCAGTTGGTCAGGATGACGTCTATGAGGGTGCCCTTGTTTACAGAGTTAGGGTTGTACCTGGTGGGTTCCTTGATGATTTGTGTGAGATTGAGGGCATCTAGCTTAGATTGTAGGACTGGCGGGGTGTTAAGCATATCCCAGTTTAGGTCACCTAACAGAACAAACTCTGAAGCTAGATGGGGGGCGATCAATTCACAAATGGTGTCCAGGGCACAGCTGGGAGCTGAGGGGGGTCGGTAGCAGGCGGCAACCGTGAGAGACTTATTTCTGGAGAGAGTAATTTTCAAAATTAGTAGTTCGAACTGTTTGGGTATGGACCTGGAAAGTATGACATTACTTTGCAGGCCATCTCTGCAGTAAACTGCAACTCCTCCCCCTTTGGCAGTTCTATCTTGACGGAAGATGTTATAGTTGGGTATGGAAATCTCTGAATTTTTGGTGGCCTTCCTGAGCCAGGATTCAGACACAGCAAGGACATCAGGGTTAGCAGAGTGTGCTAAAGCAGTGAGTAAGACAAACTTAGGGAGGAGGCTTCTGATGTTGACATGCATGAAACCAAGGCTTTTTCGAACACAGAAGTCAACAAATGAGGGTGCCTGGGGACATGCAGGGCCTGGGTTTACCTCCACATCACCCGCGGAACAGAGAAGGAGTAGTATGAGGGTGCGGCTAAAGGCTATCAAAACTGGTCGCCTAGAGCGTTGGGGACAGAGAATAAGAGGAGCAGGTTTCTGGGCATGGTAGAATATATTCAGGGCATAATGCGCAGACAGGGGTATGGTGGGGTGCGGGTACAGCGGAGGTAAGCCCAGGCACTGGGTGATGATGAGAGAGGTTGTATCTCTGGACATGCTGGTAGTAATGGGTGAGGTCACCGCATGTGTGGGAGGTGGGACAAAGGAGTTATCAGGGGTATGAAGAGTGGAACTAGGGGCTCCATTGTGAACTAAAACAATGATAACTAACCTGAACAACAGTATACAAGGCATATTGACATTTGAGAGAGACATACAGCGAGGCATACAGTAATCACAGGTGTTGAATTGGGAAAGCTAGCTAAAACAGTAGGTGAGACAACAGCTAATCAGCTAGCACAACAACAGCAGGTAAAATGGCGTAGACTAGGCAACGGGGCCAACAGATAAAACAAACAAGCAGAATGGAGTACCGTGATTTATGGACAGTCCAGCGTGCATCAGCTATGTAGCCAAGAGATCAGTGTCCAGGGGGCAGCGGTGGATGGGGAAGGGAAGCTGGACTGGCGAGTGTTATCCAGGTTAAAAAAAACGAACAATGACTAAATAGCTTGTAGCTAGTTAGCTGGTTAGCTTCTGGAGGTTCTTGAGTGTGTTCTAAAAATAAATAAAAAATAATAGCGATTCCGTATCACATTGGGTGAGGCAGGTTTCCGGAAGGTATAAACAAATTAAAAGTCAAAAGAGATAGAAAGTAACTATGGGTCCGGTGGGCGTTTGGGACGCGGCGATTCAGGCGGTTAGCAGGCCTGTGCTAACAAGCTAACAGTTTGTAGGCCCGGGCTAGACAAGGTAGCAGTTAGCGGACCGGAGCTGGACAAGCTAGCAGTTAGCAGGCCGAATTAGCAAGCAGGGAGATAGCGAGGGCTAGAGAGTTAGCCTTTGGGGGACGTCGCGATGGGGTGAGTCTGTTTATTCCTCTTCATGCGGTGACATCGATAGACCGGTCGTGGGCCCGGGTATTGTAGCTCAGGAGTATGCTACGGTGGTAGCGCAGGCCGGGCTAGCTTCAAGCTAAGTGGGTGGAAACGCTAGCCAGGGGTAATCGTCCAGGGTTGCGTTTTAGCTAGATAGCTAGTTGTGAAGATCCAGCGTATTTGGAAGCTTAGGTTTAGCAAAATGTTTTTAAAAAGGGATAGCTATGTAAAAAACGAAAAATATGTAAAAAAACGAAAAATAAACAAAATATAAACAAAATATACAGGGACACGACACGACAGGACGACTTACTGCTACGCCATCTTGGATCTTGGATAGACACCTAAGTATTTGTAGTTGTCCACGTATTCTAAGTCAGAGCCGTCCAGAGTAGTGATGTTGGACAGGCGGGTAGGTGCAGGTAGCGATCGGTTGAAGAGCATGCATTTAGTTTTACTTGTATTTAAGAGCAATTGGAGGCCACGGAAGGAGAGTTGTATGGCATTGAAGCTTGCCTGGAGGGTTGTTAACACAGTGTCCAAAGAAGGGCCGGAAGTATACAGAATGGTGTCGTCTGCGTAGAGGTGGATCAGAGACTCACCAGCAGCAAGAGCGACCTCATTGATGTATACAGAGAAGAGAGTCGGTCCAAGAATTGAACCCTGTGGCATCCTGGTGTGTGTCTGTTGATGGTCCTGATGTGTGTCTGTTGATTGTCCTGGTGTGGGTCTGTTGATGGTCCAGATGTGTGTCTGTTGATGGTCCTGATGTGTGCATGTTGTCTGTTGATGGTCCTGATGTGTATCTGTTGTCTGTTGATGGTCCTGATGTGTGTATGTTGATGGTCCAGATGTGTGTATGTTGTCTGTTGATGGCCCTGATGTGTGTATGTTGTCTGTTGATGGCCCTGATGTGTATCTGTTGTCTGTTGATGGTCCTTGTGTGTGTCTGTTGATGGTCCTGGTGTGTGCCTGTTGATGGTCCTGGTGTGTGCCTGTTGATGGTCCTGGTGTGTGCCTGTTGATGGTCCTGATGTGTCTGTTCTTTGTAGATGTCTGTTGTCTGATGGCCCTGTTGTGGTCCTGTAGATGGTCCTGATCCCAGGAGGGGTGTTCCTGATGGGTACAGACAGTCCTGGCATCCCCCAGGACGGGGAGGGTCCCCAGAGAAGGGTGCACCTGGACCATTTCTACATGGATGCTCATGAGGTCAGCAACCGCCACTTCCAGAGCTTCATCAATGCCACGGGCTACATCACTGAGGTAGGTTTTTTAAATGTAACTGACTTTATTGAGATTAGTCTTATTGATATCAAGTGTCTCTTTTTCTCAATGGAGACCTGCTGGTCAAAGACCGAAGTAGTGTCAGCAGTGTTACAAATGAATTACAAACATGAAAACATATATTGCTTCACATATGTGGAATTGTGGTTTACTATGAGACAGCCATGCTGACAGATGTCACTCTATAGAAGTGATTGCTCCCTTCTCTGATTTATTGTTCTAAGATGCTGTCACTTCTCTCTCCCCATTCTGTGTTCCTACAGGCAGAGAGGTTTGGAGATTCGTTTGTGTTCGAGGGGGTGTTGAGTGAGGAGGTCAAAAGCCAGATATCCCAGGCAGTAAGTACCCTTCAGAGCAAAAAAGATAGGAAGATACATTTAATTCTCCCAAGGCAAGGGATATGTATTGTGCATCCATCATGCTGATGAAATGAAGTGACGGCTGCATTCAATGTTCGATTGTAAACTTCTTTTAGTGTTGTTTACATCTAACCTAGGTGCTAGCGTGACTGTTTCTGCATTCAACAATGCCTCTTCCTAGACAAAAGCGATACAGGAGTTGGCTAAAGAAAATACGGGCGTCCAGGCTAGTATAGCCTACTTCTTGTTTTCATAGCTGTTTCAGTCCTGCACACACAGGGCCCTAACTTGAGTTCCATCTGCATTACTACCAATTTTTTTGCATCAATGAGCATGTGTCTAAAGGTAGTCTACGGCCCATGGAGAGGCAATGTTGTGGTTTCTCATTCTGTCATCTGATGACATTCCACTAGACCCCCATTTTATCAGTCTCCTTTGATTATGCTTTGAAGCCTGTATAGAGAGGTGACTGCCCTCTGGTTTAATTATTGAGCAGATTTCACTCCGCTCCACAGAAGACAGCCAAGTAATTCTCCCTGGGGTAGTACAGGTCATTTAGGCTGTTTAGTGGAACTCTCTCAACATGGAGTATACGAGAGGGAATCAGTATGATTGGTCCTCAGATCCTCAAAAGGTTTTACAGCTGCACCATCGAGAGGATCCTAACGGGTTGCATCACTACCTGGTATGGCAACTGCTCAGCCTCCGACACTACAGAGGCACTACAGAGGGTAGTGCGTACGGCCCAGTACATCACCGGGGCCAAGCTTCCTGCCATCCAGGACCTCTATACCAGGTGGTGTCAGAGGAAGGCCCAGAAATTGTCAGACTCCAGCCACCATAGTCATAGACTGTTCTCTATGCTACCATACGGCAAGCTGTACCAGAGTGCCAAGTCTGGGTCCAAGAGGCTTCTAAACAAGAGTCACATGTTTTTGAAGGCTGTTGACACCTTTTTCCAGTCAAGACACCAACATCTTACACCCCTGTATATAGACCCCTATTATTATTTACTGCTTTAATTATTTGTATTTTCTTAAAACTGCATTGTTGGTTAAGGGCTTGTAAGTAAGCATTTCATTGTTGTATTCGGCGCATGTGAGAAATAACATTTTATTTGAAAAATGCCAGTAACTGTTAAAGGTTCACACACATACACACACACATCGTACTGACACAGTACTGGAATTCAATGTCATCAAATTAGATTACAGTATGATTTCAACATAGCCAGAATTCAATGTCATCAAATTAGATTACAGTATGATTTCAACATAGCCAACTGTAAACATGATATGTCTTTACAAACAACTTCCTATGCGCACAAGTCTTACTCTGAAAACTGGAAGTTAATTATGGTTGTCCTCATGGGATGGAGGATATTGGGGCACACACATTAGCATGTAATCAGTCACAGATGGATGTCCTCACTGGTTAACATGGTGATTGAGAGAGCAAGGTTACTACTTCACACGCTTTGTTTTCCTTCTGGAACTTGGACTGCTGTTTGAACTTCCTGCTTTTTTCTCTGTATCTTTTACCTCAGTATTACTATACAGATCCCTGTGCATTAGGTTGGATTCAATTATTTATTCCATTTTTTATTCAAACCTGTTGTGATGTACTCCCAAAGCTGAGTTGTTTAGTGTGACTGACACATTGGCTTAGGAAAGCACATATGTTTTTGAAGGCTGTTGACACCTTTTTCCAGTCAAGACACCAAAATCTTACACTGTTATTTTTAGTTGTGTAAAAAACACTGTTTTGTTTGGGAGTCAAATGAAGAAAACAAACACCCCTGTATGATGGCAGAGCTTTACAATGCAGAGCAACAGCCACAGAGCAGGCCAAAGTGGCACCTGCCTGGTGTCCTTTAAGTATCCATTTTCTGGTGTGTTGTAGTGGGTTAACATTTCACACACACAATGTCGATTCAAACTTTCTATTTCTCTGAAAAGGGAGAGGGGGGAGTGAGGGAGAGGGGAGAGTGAGGGAGTGAAAGAGATTTATGTTATGTGTAGACTGTTGGTGGACTATAGACATGGGGTGCAGATTCAGTTGAAGCGGGGACTGGGAGAGGAGAGTGTTTTAGAGGTGGCGAAAGAGTGTGTAAACACTGCTTGCTTAGGAATGTAGTACTACTCCCCCTTCACACTCAACTACAGTGCCTTGCGAAAGTATTCGGCCCCCTTGAACTTTGCGACCTTTTGCCATATTTCAGGCTTCAAACATAAAGATATAAAACTGTATTTTTTGTGAAGAATCAACAACAAGTGGGACACAATCATGAAGTGGAACGACATTTATTGGATATTTCAAACTTTTTTAACAAATCAAAAATTATTCAGCCCCTTTACTTTCAGTGCAGCAAACTCTCTCCAGAAGTTCAGTGAGGATCTCTAAATGATCCAATGTTGACCTAAATGACTAATGATGATAAATACAATCCACCTGTGTGTAATCAAGTCTCCGTATAAATGCACCTGCACTGTGATAGTCTCAGAGGTCCGTTAAAAGCGCAGAGAGCATCATGAAGAACAAGGAACACACCAGGCAGGTCCGAGATACTGTTGTGAAGAAGTTTAAAGCCGGATTTGGAAACAAAAAGATTTCCCAAGCTTTAAACATCCCAAGGAGCACTGTGCAAGCGATTATATTGAAATGGAAGGAGTATCAGACCACTGCAAATCTACCAAGACCTGGCCGTCCCTCTAACCTTTCAGCTCATACAAGGAGAAGACTGATCAGAGATGCAGCCAAGAGGCCCATGATCACTCTGGATGAACTGCAGAGATCTACAGCTGAGGTGGGAGACTGTCCATAGGACAACAATCAGTCGTATATTGCACAAATCTGGCCTTTATGGAAGAGTGGCAAGAACAAAGCCATTTCTTAAAGATATCCATAAAAAGTGTTGATTAAAGTTTGCCACAAGCCACCTGGGAGACACACCAAACATGTGGAAGAAGGTGCTCTGGTCAGATGAAACCAAAATTGAACTTTTTGGCAACAATGCAAAACGTTATGTTTGGCGTAAAAGCAACACAGCTCATAACCCTGAACACAACATCCCCACTGTCAAACATGGTGGTGGCAGCATCATGGTTTGGGCCTGCTTTTCTTCAGCAGGGACAGGGAAGATGGTTAAAATTGATGGGAAGATGGATGGAGCCAAATACAGGACCATTCTGGAAGAAAACCTGATGGAGTCTGCAAAAGACCTGAGACTGGGACGGAGATTTGTCTTCCAACAAGACAATGATCCAAAACATAAAGCAAAATCTACAATGGAATGGTTCAAAAATAAACATATCCAGGTGTTAGAATGGCCAAGTCAAAGTCCAGACCTGAATCCAATCGAGAGTCTGTGGAAAGAACTGAAAACTGCTGTTCACAAATGCTCTCCATCCAACCTCACTGAGCTCGAGCTGTTTTGCAAGGAGGAATGGGAAAACATTTCAGTCTCTCGATGTGCAAAACTGATAGAGACATACCCCAAGCGACTTACAGCTGTAATCGCAGCAAAAGGTGGCGCTACAAAGTATTAACTTAAGGGGGCTGAATAATTTTGCACGCCCAATTTTTCAGTTTTTGATTTGTTAAAAATGTTTGAAATATCCAATTAATGTCATTCCACTTCATGATTGTGTCCCACTTGTTGTTGATTCTTCACAAAAAAAGTTTTTACAGTTTTATATCTTTATGTTTGAAGCCTGAAATGTGGCAAAAAGTCGCGAAGTTCAAGGGGGCCAAATACTTTCGCAAGGCACTGTATTAGACTGTGTGTTTGTGCATTTTTGTTTGTGTGTGCGCCAGTGCACACTCGGCCTGACCACCATGACATCAGTTCCTGATAAGTTGTGTTCTGTCTACCTGTGTGACATAGCAGCTGTTGTGACTTCCTGGTTGTCAGGTGGCTGCTGCCCCCTGGTGGTTGCCTGTCAGAGGAGCAGACTGGAGGCACCCTGAGGGCCCCGACTCCAGCATCACAGACAGGTAGGTGTTACATCGCTATACTGGCTCATTCTAATGAGATCCAGTGTCTACCAGTATCTGTATGTCACAGATGGGTAGAGGTTTGTTGATAAACTGATGGTTCTTATGACTCAGGTTGAAGTTGTGTGTTTGGTTCCTGCTTGAGCCAAATGTACAAAGTATACAGTATGTGTTGCTATACTACTAAATTACCATCTATTATGATATTATTAACCATAACCTGGTTGTGCTAGCAGGCTGGACCACCCTGTGCTGCATGTGTCATGGCAGGACGCTGTGGCCTACTGCTCCTGGGCCCACAAGAGACTCCCCACAGAGGCTGAGTGGGAGTACGCCTGCAGAGGGGGCCTACAGGAGAGGTAGTGTAATGTGTGTGTGAGGTAACAACCCCACTACTAATATATATAGATTAAGTATATTTAAGCAGTACAGCATAAGGCCTGAGGGGGTGTGGTGTATGGCCAATATACCACGACTAAAGGCTGTTCTTACTCATGGCGCAACACGTAGTGCCTGGATACAGCTATGAGTCATGGTATATTGGCCATATACCACAAAACCCTGAGGTGCCTTATTGCTATTATAAAATAGTTACCAATGTAATTTTTTAAATGTTTACTTTTATTTAAGTAGGCAAGTCAGTTAAGAACAAATTATTATTTTCAATGACGGCCTAGGAACAGTGGGTTAACTGCCTTGTTCAGGGGCAGAGCGACAGATTTTTACCTTGTCAGCTAGGGGATTCGATCTAGCAACCTTTCGGTCACTAGTCCAACGCTCTAACCACTAGGTTACCTGCCGCCCCACTAATTAAAACAGTAAAAATATTTGTTTTGTCACACGTGGTATACAATCAGGTATACCACAGTTTTCAGCCAATCTGTATTTAGGGCTCAAACCACACAGATTATAATATGTTATATGCCATTATTCCTACAGTACACCTTTTAATCCTTGCACAGTTCTAGTAGTGCCTATCTTTATCCACTGCCCTGATCCTATGTTCCTGTATTTTAGACTTTACCCGTGGGGGAACAAACTGAAACCTAAAGGACAGAACTACGCCAACCTCTGGCAGGGAAAGTTCCCCACACACAACTCAGAAGAGGACGGGTACACTAAAACCTCACCAGTAAGAGATGGGGAGAGACAGTTACTGAGAGAGAGAGAGACCGAGACAGAGAATGAGAAAGAATGAGACTTAATTACAGTATGTAAAATTGACTGAAAGACTATGACTTGACTAAAAGACTGTGAAAACAAAGTGCTCAGGGGAGTCTGTTTACTCCCATGTTAGGGAGGCAGGGTGGCCCTTACCCACAATCCATTGTGATGAAACAGGAAGTTGATCTCTGATTCAGCCACTGATTACCAACAGGAACTGTGTGTCATTGGAGATTAGAGGGATAATCAAGTTAAGAATGTCACAACACCAGCGGCTCAGCTGCTCTAGATCACATGAATAACATTGAGAACATTCATGAATTGCATAGTAATAGTGAAATTATACAATTTGATATGATTTGTCTCACTTCAATGGCTGCTGAGATTTATCAGCTCCATTCTTTTACAGGTCTTTCAGGGTTACACTTTCTATGATGTATACATTACCGTTAAAAACGTAGAAATGTCCTTGTTTTTGAAAGAAAATAACATTTTTTGTCCATTAAAATAACATCAAATTGATCAGAAATACAGTGTAGACATTGTTACTGTTGTAAATGACTATTGTAGCTGGAAATGGCTGATTTTCTTTTTAGGGAATATCTACATAGGCATACAGAGGCCCATTATCAACAACCATCACCCCTGTGTTCCAATGCCACGTTGTGTTAGCTAATCCAAGTTTATCATTTTAAAAGGCTAATTGATCATTAGAAAACCCTTTTGCAATTATGTTAGCAGAGCTGAAAACTGTCGTTCTGATTAAAGAAGGCAATAAAACTGGCCTTTAGACTAGTTGAGTATCTGGAGCATCAGCATTTGTGGGTTCGATTAAGGGCTCTCTGTACGCCTATGTAGATATTTCATTTAAAAAATCTGCCGTTTCCAGCTAGAATAGTCATTTACAACATTAACAATGTCTACACTGTATTTTTGATAAATTCAGATTTGATTTGTTTTGCTTTTCTTTAAAAAATAAGGACATTTCTTAGTGACCCCAAACTTTTGAACGGTAGTGTATATTCTGTATATACGCACTGTTTTAAAACATGCAAAAAAAACATACTGTGATGCATGTCTGGAGAAGTGTTTTATTCTAAAATGTGATGTTTAATTATCAGTTTATAGCTCTTTTTAATATGCTTCCCATGCAACAGTTGCAACGCTATTTCAATCATTTGGGACACCTTATTGGTGTAGAATGTGAAAGTATCTTTCTCATATCTTTCTATGTCTGCAGGTGAAGTCATTTCCTGCAAATGGCTATGGCCTGTACAACATGGTAGGGAATGCATGGGAGTGGACATCTGACTGGTGGACTGTACACCACACCACAGATGAACGGCACAACCCGGTAATACACACACACTTTTTATGTCACATCTGTGAGGATTTCTTCTTGATGTTTTGATATTTTCTCTCCTCCCTTTTGCAGGCAGGTCCACCATCAGGCACAGACCGAGTGAAGAAAGGAGGCTCCTACATGTGCCATAAGGTAACCTTTATGCAATTACTATTTCTATGGCCACAAGCACTGTTCATCACACAAACTGTTCACACCCCTTTTGATGGCGGAGAGAACATTTAGCAGGTTTAAAGCTCATTTTCTTGCAATTCTATACATTTTCCCATGTCTAATGTGTATTCATGTGATATTTGAGTGACTCAAACATAACAAAATCTATGGGCTCAAAAACATTAGCTGACATGGGCTAGTTGATTTGTACATTTCTGACAAGTTATACATTTTTCTCGAAGGTATCCAATGACTGACATGACAAGAGGAAAACTAATGGTGCACTAACCAATTTCAAAATTGCAACTACAGAAGTCAAACACACACCTACATACCAGAGCCTAGCCGGTCTCTGAAAAAAGCAGTGGTTCCCAAACTGTGAGGCGTGCCCCCCTTGCCGACCCCTCGCATCTCCCACAGTTTGGGAACCACTGCTTTAGCCTAGTGCAATCGAGTACAGTGGGATACAACCATCAAAGCTCTGCAGATTTTGCTGCAAAGAGACCGAATCGTTAAATAATTTGTTTTGGTACTTTCAATATGTAGCTTGTTTTTGGTTGCAGGTTAAGGAATGGCTGAAGAATTACAACATTTATCTAGAGTTAACTCTTCAAATAGCACTGCTGGGTGATTTTAAAAAGTCATAGTCAATCGATCAATAATATAATAATACTCATATAAAAAATGTTTCTTTAATGTACAATATGTAAAAACTATGAGAATAGAAAGGTTGTGAAATATCGAAGCTTAGTTGAAAAACATATGGCAAATTGAAATCAAAACTAGATGGTCTTCAGAGATGGGAGTGGGAATGGGAATTACATTACTGTTGTAAAATATACTGTGTCCGTAAAATGTATATAGTATAATCTGGAAGTAGAAGCCTAAGTGTTGTTCATTTGTTTACTCCAATTAGGGGAGGGGTGGTAGGGTTAAGGGAAATTATAAAGAAAATATATACAAAAAAAAGTTAATATTTACAAAAAAATGTATGGGAGATTGGAAATGATGCAGACAATTACATTGATGGAAACCATCATCTATTTGCAATATTAAAGCTGATCTACCCACACACAAAAAAGTTCAGTGGGCCTTTCTGTATGGAGGGGTGTGTTGTCTGTGTGTGGGTGGTTCAGAGACCGGCTCTGGTGTGTAGGTGTGTGTTTGACTTCTATGCCCATGTAGAATAGCCTGACTCGGCTACCACAACTAGAGAGAGAGCCTTTCAGCTTGAATTACACAACGTACTGTTGTAATTCGTAACAAAAGGGAGCTGTATACAATCTCCACCCGCTTAACAGCAAAGGGGGGAATGATTTAAGGGGAAAAACATACTTCTACTTTTCCTGGTACAGTTGCTAGGTGATCCTCTGGGAGGCCCAATATGCTGTCTTCCACAGTAAACTGAGCTATTAGCCCCGCCTCCTCTGGTTGCCTTGATGTTGCGATTGACAGCATGCAAAATGATTCCCAAGCACCAACCTGGGTTTGTTTCAATCTGAGGGGGTCATGTGAAGGAGGAAAGGACTTCAATCTAACGGGCTTTGTGATTGTAAAACAAACGTTGGCCCTGTTTAAATACTTCAAAATACAGTACCAGTCAAAAGTTTGGACACACCTTCTCATTCAAAGGTTTTTCTTAATTTTGACTATTTTCTACATTGTATAATAACAGTGAAGACATCAAAACTATGAAATAGCACATATGGAATCATGTAGTAACAAAAAAAGTGCTAAACAAATCTAAATATATTTTATAATTTAGATTCTTTAAACAGCCACCCTTTGCCTTGATGACAGCTTTGCACACTCTTGGCATTCTCTCAACCAGCTTCACCTGGAATGTTTTTCCAACAGTCTTGAAGGAGTTCCCACATATGCTGGGCACTTGTTGGCTGCTTTTTCTTTACTCTGCCGGTCCAACTCATCCCAAACCATCTCAATTGGGTTGAGGTTGGGTGATTGTGGAGTCCAGGTCATCTGATGCAGCACTCCATCACTCTCCTTCTTAGTCAAATAGCCCTTACACAGCCTGGAGGTGTGTTGGGACATTGTCCTGTTGAAAAACAAATGATAGTCCCACCAAGTGCAAACAATATGGTATGGCGTATCGCTGCAGAGTGCTGTGGTAGCCATGCTGGTTAAGTGTGCCTTGAATTCTAAATAAATCACAGACCATGCCACCAGCAAAGCACCATCACACTTCCTCCTCCATGCTTCAAAGAGATCATCCGTTCACCTACTCTGCGTCTCACAAAGACACGGTGGTTGGAACCAAAAATCTCAAATATGGACTCATCAGACCAAAGGACAAATTTCCACTGGTCTAATGTCCATTGCTCGTGTTTCTTGGCCCAAGCAAGTCTCTTCTTCTTATTGCTGTCCTTTAGTAGTGGTTTCTTTGCAGCAATTCAACCATGGAAGACCTGATTCACGCAGTCTTGAGATGTGTCTGTTACTTGAACTCTGTTAAGCATTTATTTGGGTTGCAATTTCTGAGGCTGGCATCTCTAATGGACTTATTCTCTGCAGCAGAGCTAACTCTGGGTCTTCCTTTCCTGTGGCGGTCCTCATGAGAGCCCGTTTCATCATAGCGCTTGATGTTTTTTTGCGACTGCACTTGAAGAAACTTTCAAAGTTCTTGACATTTTCCAGATTGACTGACCTTCATGTCTTAAAGTAATGGGGGACTGTCGTTTCTCTTTGCTTATTTGAGCTGTTCTTAAATACCACCCCTACCTTGTCACAACACAACTGATTGGGTCAAACGCAATAAATTCTTGACGCACCCATCCCGTTAGTGGGATCATTTTCTTCAACATCTGCTGAATTGCAGAGCACCAAATTCAAATTAAATTACTAAAAATATAAATTTTTCATGAAATCACAAGTGCAATATAGCAAAACACAGCTTAGCTTGTTGTTAATCAACCTGGCGTTTCAGATTTCAAAAAAGCTTTTCGGTGAAAGCATACCAAGCGTTTATGTAAGGACATCTCTCTCAGCAGACAAAACATTACAAACAGCTAGCAGCAAAGTAGATTGGTCACGAAAGTCAGAAAAGCAATAAAATGAATCGCTTACCTTTGATGATCTTCGGATGTTTGCACTCACGAGACTCCCAGTTACACAATAAATGTTCCTTGATCCATAAAGATTATTTTTATATCCAAAATACCTCCATTTGGTTGGCGCGTTATGTTCAGAAATCTACAGGCTCGAGCGGTCACGACGAGGCAGACGAAAATTCCAAATAGTATCCGTAAAGTTCGTAGAAACATGTCAAAAAATTTTTATAATCAATCCTCAGGTTGTTTTTACAATATATAATCGATAATATTTCAACGGAACTGTATCTTCTTCAATAGGAGAGAGAGGGAAAATGTCTACTCCACTCTGTTGGCGCATGCAAAATGCTGCTGGCACCCAGCTATGCACTGACGCGATGTGATCTTTCGCGCTCATTTTTCAAAATAAAAGCCTGAAACTATGTCTAAAGACTGTTCACACCACGTGGAAGCCATAGGAAAAGGAATCTGTTTGATATCCCTTTAAATGTAATGAAGGCATGCAATGGAACAGAGAGCTTTCTGGAAAAACAGCATTTTCCTCAGGTTTTCGCCTGCAATATAAGTTCTGTTATACTCACATACAATATTTTGACAGTTTGGGAAACTTTTGAGTGTTTTCTATCCTAATCTGACAATTATATGCATATTCTAGATTCTGGGCCTGAGAAATAGGCAGTTTCATTTGGGTACGTTTTTCATCCAAACATCAAAATACTGCCCCCTACACTCAACAAGTTAAGAAGGGAAGAAAATCCACAAATTAACTTTTAACAAGGCACACCTGTAAATTGAAATACATTCCAGATAACTATCTCATGAAACTGGTTGAGAGAATGCTAAGTGTACGCAAAGCTGTCATCAAGGCAAAGGGTGGCTACTTTGAAGAATCTCAAATGTAAAATATATTTTGATTTGTGTAGCATTTTTTTGGTTACTACATGATTCCATATGAGTTATTTCATAGTTATGATTTCTTCACTATTATTCTACAATGTAGAAAATAGTAAAAAATTAAATAAAAACTCTCGAATGGGTAGGTGTGTCCAAACTTTTGATTGCTTTCAGTCTAATGCACATTGCTACCAATCTAATGTACATTGACGTATGATTTTCTGTTTTTCTCCCTCTATCTCTATACCACTCCAGTCATACTGTTACAGGTACAGGTGTGCAGCACGGAGTCAGAACACCCCTGACAGCTCTGCCTCTAACCTAGGGTTCCGCTGTGTCTCCCAGGAGCAGCCGTAACCTTTCACCCTTGACCCTGACATGGGTAGTCTGACTTTTCCTTTTTTGTACCATTCCCCATTGGCTCTCGTCTAGGGTACTAACTCTGCCTACCCTGCCCGCCAGGTGAAACAAGTCAAGTGCACCTCTTCATACAGCCAGTGATGTCAGTGTTGTTCATGAAATGCAGGATTACCGCGTGACGTGGAGATTTATGTAATATATTTTCTTGTAAAATATTTTAAAAATGTCTATGTGAATGAATAAATATTCAAAGGGAACATGTGTGAGGTGACTTTGTTTTGGAATGAAGACATTTCACAGAATGATTTAGTAGAACTCTTATTATGTAAAATTTTGCCAAGTCTCCTGTTCTTGCTATGAAATAAAGACAAAAACTCACATATTTCCTATGCTCTTTATATCCAATGAACAGAATATCTGGTACAATTATAAATTAAATGAACCAAATGCATTTAAGATTATTTGTCAAAATTCCCAATATTACCTATAAATTGCCATCACCTATTGTGAAAATACACTGTTGTTTATTATGCTCTCATTACGTAGTCACTCTGTTAGACAGTAGAAGTTTGCCACTACAGTGCCTTGCGAAAGTATTCGGCCCCCTTGAACTTTGCGACCTTTTGCCACATTTCAGGCTTCAAACATAAAGATATAAAACTGTATTTTTTTGTGAAGAATCAACAACAAGTGGGACACAATCATGAAGTGGAACGACATTTATTGGATATTTCAAACTTTTTTAACAAATCAAAAACTGAAAAATTGGGCGTGCAAAATTATTCAGCCCCCTTAAGTTAATACTTTGTAGCGCCACCTTTTGCTGCGATTACAGCTGTAAGTCGCTTGGGGTATGTCTCTATCAGTTTTGCACATCGAGAGACTGACATTTTTTCCCATTCCTCCTTGCAAAACAGCTTGAGCTCAGTGAGATTGGATGGAGAGCATTTGTGAACAGCAGTTTTCAGTTCTTTCCACAGATTCTCGATTGGATTCAGGTCTGGACTTTGACTTGGCCATTCTAACACCTAGATATGTTTATTTTTGAACCATTCCATTGTAGATTTTGCTTTATGTTTTGGATCATTGTCTTGTTGGAAGACAAATCTCTGTCCCAGTCTCAGGTCTTTTGCAGACTCCATCAGGTTTTCTTCCAGAATGGTCCTGTATTTGGCTCCATCCATCTTCCCATCAATTTTAACCATCTTCCCTGTCCCTGCTGAAGAAAAGCAGGCCCAAACCATGATGATGCCACCACCATGTTTGACAGTGGGGATGTTGTGTTCAGGGTGATGAGCTGTGTTGCTTTTACACCAAACATAACATTTTGCATTGTTGCCAAAAAGTTCAATTTTGGTTTCATCTGACCAGAGCACCTTCTTCCACATGTTTGGTGTGTCTCCCAGGTGGCTTGTGGCAAACTTTAAACAACACTTTTTATGGATATCTTTAAGAAATGGCTTTCTTCTTGCCACTCTTCCATAAAGGCCAGATTTGTGCAATATACGACTGATTGTTGTCCTATGGACAGAGTCTCCCACCTCAGCTGTAGATCTCTGCAGTTCATCCAGAGTGATCAAGGGCCTCTTGGCTGCATCTCTGATCAGTCTTCTCCTTGTATGAGCTGAAAGTTTATTGGGACGGCCAGGTCTTGGTAGATTTGCAGTGGTCTGATACTCCTTCCATTTCAATATTATCGCTTGCACAGTGCTCCCTTAGGATGTTTAAAGCTTGGGAAATATTTTGTATCCAAATCCGCCTTTAAACTTCTTCACAACAGTATCTCGGACCTGCCTGGTGTGTTCCTTGTTCTTCATGATGCTCTCTGCGCTTTTAACGGACCTCTGAGACTATCACAGTGCAGGTGCATTTATACGGAGACTTGATTACACACAGGTGGATTGTATTTATCATCATCAGTCATTTAGGTCTGATGTCATTCAGAGATCCTCACTGAACTTCTGGAGAGAGTTTGCTGCACTGAAAGTAAAGGGGCTGAATAATTTTGCACGCCCAATTTTTCAGTTTTTGATTTGTTAAAAAAGTTTGAAATATCCAATAAATGTTGTTCCACTTCATGATTGTGTCCCACTTGTTGTTGATTCTTCACAAAAAAATACAGTTTTATATCTTTATGTTTGAACCTGAAATGTGGCAAAAGGTCGCAAAGTTCAAGGGGGCCGAATACTTTCGCAAGGCACTGTATTTAAATAGTTCTCAATTGTTGTGTCTGTGCCTATCTGTGATCAATGGAATAGAACATTCTCTTTTAATTTGTTTATTTTTATTTCAGAATGAAATGGGATTAATTTATATTTAATTCCATGTACACATGTGTTATGCAGATGCAAAACTCTCCAATAGTGTGTGATTGCGGCCCGCAATTCGGCGCGCTCCTGAATGTGGGCATTCACATTCAGGCCCCCCTTCGAGCATCCCATTGGTTCCTGCAAGAACGCCCTCCTCAAGCATCGCATTGGTTCCTGCATGAACACCTCCACTCAAGCGTGCCATCTTCATGCTTGTGTGAGACTTGATATTTTGGATTTGATTGTCTAAGCAATTAAAATGTGGGTCAAAAGGGAAATAGTATTATCCAAGTTTTTCAGGGGTGAAGGACACTATCTACCTGTGTCCTAGCTAGCTAGCTACCGATGTCGCTCCCGCCTGCTGTGTACCGGAGACCTCCATGCTAGCTAGCTAGCACACAGTGTCCTTCGCTTCCGCCTGCCGAACACCTGCCCTCAGGTCGTCATCAAGGATCTGACGCCGAGGAATCCAACTCCTCTCCTCTGGACCATATCCTTCCCAATCCACGAGATATTGGAAACCTCGACCCCGCCGTCTGGAATCCATTATGCGGCGCACCGTGTAGGCAGGACCACCTCCGATCATACGAGGAGGACGAGGACGAGGCAACAGCGGACTGAGGAGAACCGGCTTGAGGCAGGAGACATGAAAGGTGGGGTGTACTCGAAGCGTTGCAGGCAATTTGAGTAGGACCACAACAGGGTTAATGATTCTCTCCACCACAAACGGACCAATGAACTTTGGTGACAGTTTCCTCGACTCAGTCCATAGAGGAAGATCCCGTGTTGCCAACCAAACCTTATCTCCGATGGTATAAGCGGGAGCAGGAATACGGCGACGATTCGCCTGGATCTGATACCGGTCAGAAACTCTAAGGAGGACCTTCCTGGCCCGATGCCAGGTCCGGTGGCAACGACGAATGTGGGCCTGGACAGAAGGAACCGAAAGATCCCTCTCCTGAGAAGGAAACAAGGGAGGTTGGTATCCGTACAGGCATTGGAAGGGGGACATCCCAGTGGCAGATGAAGGAAGGGTATTATGGGCATACTCGACCCAGGGTAATTGAGATGACCAAGAGGTGGGATCAGAGGAGACAAGACAACCCAGCATGGACTCCATCTTCTGGTTGGCTCTCTCCGCCTGACCATTAGATTGTGGGTGAAATCCAGAAGTGAGACTGACTGTAGCTCCAATGGCCAAACAGAAGGATCTCCAGACAGCAGAGGTAAACTGAGGACCACGGTCAGAAACAATGTCACTGGGCAATCAGTGAACCCTGAACCTCCCTAACCAGGATCTCGGACGTCTCCGTGGCAGATGGAAGCTTGGAGAGAGGGACAAAATGAGCAAACTTGCTGAATCTGTCCACAATGGTCAGAATGACCGTGTTCCCAACAGAAGGGGGCAATCCCGTGACAAAATCCAGGGCCAGATGTGACCAAGGTCACCGAGGAATAGGTAGGGGGTGAAGAAGCCCAGAGCTGGGCCGATTGGTACTTTTGTTCTGAGCACAAACAGGACATGCGGCAACAAACCTCCGGGTATCTTCTCCTATGGCAGGCCACCAAAATCGTCTGCGCAGTAGCGCCATAGTCCGAGCAACGCCAGGGTGACAAGCTATCTTGCTGGCGTGGGACCACTGAAGAACAGCTGTGGACCGTTACCGGGGCCGGGCTGCGTCCGAAGGGCCGCCATCACATCCTCCTCAATCCTCCATGTAACGGCTCCCACGACAAGGTTCTGGGGAAGAATCGTCTCAGTCTTGGCCCCACTCTCATCCGTCTTGAATCCTGAACCGCCCGAACCTTCTCTTGGTCCATCTTGATCTCACCCCTGGAGATGATGTACCCGAGGAAGGATGTAGTGTGGGTGTGAAAATCACACTTCTCTGCCTTCACAAACAGATGGTTCTCCAATAACCGCTGCAGGACCTGCTTAACATGCTGGATGTGGCTGGAAAGCTCCTTGGAGAAAATCAGGACGTCATCCAGGTAAACAAACACAAACAGACCGATCATATCCCTCAGCACGTCATTCACCAAACCTTGGAACACTGCTGGAGCGTTAGAAAGTCCAAACGGCATCACCTGGTACTCGAAATGTCCCATAGGTGTATTGAATCCAGTCAACCACTCGTCCCCCTCTTTGATCCGAACCAGATGATACGCATTGCGTAGATCAAGCTTCGTAAACACAGTAGCACCCTGTAAAGAATCGAAAGCGGAGCTCATCAAGGGCAAGGGGTACTTGTTCTTGACCGTAATATCATTCAACCCCCGATAATCAATAAACATTCGAAGAGAGCCATCCTTCTTACTCACAAAAAAAAATCCAGCTCCCAGGGGTGATGACGAGGGACGAATGAGACCTGCAGCAAGAGACTCCTTTATGTAGATCTCCACCGCTCAGGTCGAGAAATACTGTATAACCGTCCCTTGGGAAAGGCAGCTCCAGGGAACAGCTTAATTGTACAATCATAAGGTCGGTGGGAAGGAAGTGACTAAGCTTTCTGCTTACTGAACACCTCACCCAACTCGTGATATGTTTCAGGAACCAGGGACAAATCAGGAGGAGCAGACTCACTGACCCGATTGGGAACAGCATGAGAACAGGCAGTCCTGAGGCAGTTAGCATGGCACTCAATGCTCCAACTAGTTACCTTACCAGTCACCCAATCGAACGAAGGATTGTGTTCTCTTAGCCAGGGGTATCCAAGAACCAGAGGAACATGGGGGGAAGGCAAAATGAAAAAAGAAATAACCTCTGAATGATTCCCCGACAACAACATCTTAACCGGTTCAGTCCTCGTGGTGATCCGTGCCAGAATACTGCCGTTCAGAGTGGTTGCTTCAATGGCTTGCGGTAATTGCTCCTTGGAAAGCCCCAGCTGTTCCACTAAGTCGGCATCAATGAAGCTGTCATCGGCACCTGAATCGATGAAAGCGTTAATCGCTAAACTCTGATTCTTATTCATGAGGGTAGCAGGAAAACGAGGTCTGACAGGGCTCTTGAGAGGTTGAAACTGGCTCGCTAACAAACCTCCCAAACTTAACGAGCTGAGCAGTTTAACGGGCGCTGAGGACAAATGGAGATGTAATGTCCCGAGCTACCACAGTAGAGGCAGCTGTTGGTCTCACGTCTACGTTGGCGCTCGTCCTTGGTTAACCCGTGCCGCCCCACTTGCATAGGTTCAGGATCTGGCGGCAGGACTCCTCCACTAATCCCGTGTGAAGGAAAATGATCAACCCGTTCTGGTCCACTTCCTGACCCGAAAGGTAACCGAGTCTCAGATTGATTAGATGGACCCCACTGCTTCTCCCTCCTTCTCTCTCGGACTCTATTATCTACCCGAATAGCCCGAATAGCTAAGGTGACCAAGCTGTCTAGATCACACGAGCTGATAGGATATCAGCTCGTCATTGAGTTGCTCCGACAACCCCTGGTAAAAAGCCGCTTGTAGTGACTCCACATTCCAACCACTCTCCACAGACAATGTCCTAACTCGATCATAAAGTCTGCCACACTGCGAGCTCCTTGGCGAAGAGTGAACAAACGTTTAGCTGCGTCCTTACCTCGGACTGGATGGTCAAAAAGCTTTCTCATCTCTCCCGTGAACTCCTGGTATGAAGCCATGCAGGTCTCCTGTCGTTCCCAAACGGCTGAAGCCTATTCCAGAGCTCTTCCACGCAGCAGTTCAATAACAAAGGCTATCCTAGCCTTGTTAGTGGCGTAAGAATGGGGCTGCAGATCAAACACTAACCCACACTGCATAAGAAAAGAACGGCATCTTCCCAAATTCCCTTCATATTTATCAGGCGTCGGTACCTTGGGTTCACGGAAGGAAACCGCACCAGACACGGCAGGTGAGATGGGTGAAACAGGTGGTGAATGAATCGCCGGCAAACTGAGCTGATCCTGGATTTGTGTCAAGCTAGCAGATAAGTTCTGGATTGAACCCGCTATCTCCTGTAGCGCCGTCTTGTGTTGTCCCAATGTCTTCCCCTGCTGGGTAATGGCATGGCAAACGGAGTCCAGGTCCGCTGGGTTCATCCTTGGCCGGATCGTTCTGTCACGTTCTTTCAAAATCGAACCCAGAAGCAGACCAGGACAAGGAGAGTAGGAAGAAGGTGAGTATTTATTTACAAGTGAATGTGAATGGGTAGATATATCCAGGTGGCGTAGCGGGCAGCGGTGGTGAGTTGATGGGAGTAAATAGGTGGATCCAATGGGGTAGTGTAGAGAAATGCTATTTCTTATGCAGGTGACCAAACTATTGTTGATAAAGGGCTACAACTCAAAGTAGAGCCTGTGGGGTCCCCTACAGGATAGCTCCCGCATTACACTAATGGCCAAAACCAGCGCACACACACATAATCTCCTTTGTATCTTAACATTGTGTGCCCGAAGAGGATTCTACGATGACGGACAGACAACTGAGCCAATGGCGGAAGACTACAGACTACACCCCAGCTGAACCAATCCAAAGATCCGATCTTCCAGAATCAACCTACTTTCTGTTCTATATATAAGTGGTGTACTGATTGTATCGGCCTCTTCTTCGTCTGCGTTTCCGTACGAACCAGCGGGAGAGCCGTAATTACGCTGTTCTAGATATCTTCACTCTGAATAAACTGTAGCTTGTCATACAATTTACCACCTTGTCTGAATCGATCCTTGACCGACTCGCCCGTCTACATATCCAATTTCTAACAGTAGCGGAATCCTCCGACGACCAGGCGGGAATGGGGTAAATGATCCGGGTGAGAAACTGAGGACAGAACAAACGGAGGTAAGTTTAAGGCAAACAGTACGTAAAAAAACAAAACAAAAATTCTATCCAACTTGAGGCTGATACTATGGCACAACATACTGTTCATGGCTAACGATCCGGCAGGGAATGGATGTCAGGTCAGAGCTTTTGAAGGGGAGAGGTGATGATCAGGACAGGTGTGCAGATTACTGATGGGATATAGGTGCGGGTGAACATCGATCTCCCAACAAGCTAATTCGCCCGGCAACCAGACAGGGTGCGTTCCAGGACACCGGAAACACACTCCAGGATAGAAACACAGGCAAACACAGACTCAGGAAGCGGGATTCGTGACAATTTTTAATGACATCACAAAATAGACATTAGTTTTCCATAGACCATCTCTCATCATTCCCCACATTCTTCTGTTAGAAATACTGTTACGGTATTCACTTTTTGGATATTAGAGTTTTGGCCGGCAAAAGTTTCTGGGGACAAAGGACATTCCTTTAGCCAATACTGGATGGTAAAGATAGAGTCTCCTTAATACCGGACGTGAGCTGTCTCTTCTGTGGATGAGAGAGGGTCTGGTTATTGTCAACCATTGCCAAGCTGATCTAAACCATTGGATCCTCACAAGACAGTCATGAGAGTAGTGAGTGTTGCAACTGAGGGACAGACGATTTTTACTTCAGCACTCACCAGTCCCGTTTTGTGAGATTGTGCGGTCTACCACTTGTTGTTGCTCCTAGACATTTCCACTTCACAATAAGAGCACTTACAGTTGACAGCGCCACTCTTGAAGAGCAGAAATTTTACGAACTGACTTGTTGGAAAAGTGGCATCCTATGACGGTGCCACGTTGAACGTCACGGAGCGCTTCAGTAAGGCCATTCTACTGCCAATGTTTTTCTATCAAGAATGCATGGCTGTGTGCTCGTTTTATACACCTGTCAGCAGCGTGTGTGGCTGAAATAGCCGAATCCACTCATTTAAAAGGGTGTCCACATACTTTTGTATGTATAGTGTACATCATCAATGACGTCCGAAACTGAGATCCCACTGATTACGTCGCGGTTCTGGGGCTTTTTTTCAATTCCAAGCTGCTTTCATACACCAAGCTCTACTGGGCACCGTACTTACAAATATAGTTTGGATTTTATACATGTATTGTAGTTTCACCTGACTGGTATTTTAGCAGGTAGAGTATGGAACTATGGAACAATCAGGGATGTGAGGGTATGAGGTTGAATCCTTTTAAAAGCATGCTATTATGAAAATGTATTTTATGTGAAACCACACTTTCTGCGCTATTGTTCAAATCAGTTGTTTTATTTAGTATAGTATATGTGTCTATCTTAAGCATCCTAAATAATGCCAGAGATTCCATTTTGAAAAATAGTCAACTTGAAGGCAAAAAAGGGAAGCATGATGTAAGATGCAAATGACTCCAACGACTTACCGCTACGAAATAGAGTTTTGATGAAAACAATGGAGGAAAAAAAGTATATTTGATAATTCCACTAAAGCGCATTGTGAACAGATAATGAAGCCCTGTGTTATGAACCGTCTTTTAGCACAATTTGGGTGAACGCTCCAAAGCATTCAGAACGCCTCGGTTTCCCATCACTAATGATCACCATCCACATGAGCGTGCCACCCGCCTTCAGGCCATGAATGAGGCATGCAATGACATCAACCCAGACCAGTGTCAGGCTTGCAACGCTAAACGTTTTTTCCCCAGGTGCATGAACAATGAAGGCATGCTTGATGCAAACTAGTACCTGCTAACTAGTTTCTTTCATTCATTTATTTTGTTTCATTTAATTTGTTACATTTGATTACTGTACACCTATGTTGTACTCAGAAAAATGTAATACATTTGTTGCATCAATGATTGTGGAAGATCATCAATGATCACACATGGGATAGAAATGATGGACATTTTCATGGGTAGTACAAGTGTATAGCCTAATGTGAAAACAGTGTAATGTACTGCAATTTACTGTACTGTAGCATATCACTTTCAGCACTTCAAAGGGCAATTTAGAAACAAGTATCTTGCATTGTTTGCTATTGGATTAGCTGGTTGTTGAAACAACTAAATTGAGAAGATATCATTATGTTGTATTTTGGTGATTTAACCAATTTTTTCATATTTCACAGCAAAGTCATATTTTCGATCAATGGTTGTGTGGCCAAACAAAATGAATGCACGCGGAAAGGTTTTGAATGTGTTACCAGTTTTGTATTTATAGTTTTGGAGATTCACCACATTGTGAAAATAGAACCAAAGCGATTGAATAGAAAATACAAAAATGACTGTGCTGTTTGGATACATACTGTTGTTCAGATACTTTTATTGAATGTCTGATTTAGCTACTGTACAGGTAATTCACTCATTGTGGAGTGAGAAGAGCTATCTACATCTACCAGGCAGCAAGTCTTCCATCGCCTCCACCAAGCACCTATCTTCAAACTTGAAAAGAAAGGTAGATCATGGTATCATGGTAGCAATGAAAATCTAATTCAAGAGTGAGTGTGTGTGTGCATGCATGAGTGCGCATGTGTGTGTGAGAGAGGCCATATTTGTAGCCTCAGAGAAGAGAGTACAGAATGTAATGTTTATAAATGTGTTATTTCTTTCTTAGGGAAATGAAGCGTACTAATTCAAGAGCTATAGAAGAGAATTATTTCAGTGGAGAGCATAAGAATATCACCACACTGAAAAATGAGGCAATCCTTAAAACAAATGGGTACATTTATAATCTCATTCCACCACACCCAGAAGAACCTGAGTTTCACATATCCAAAGTGGTCCATGTCACCAAAGGATCTAAAATTGATGAAATCTTGGATTCAAATGGATTTAGGGGCGGGGATAGGAGTCTCCTGTGGTGGAGCCTAGCCATCGAGCATGATGATATCAGAGCTGCAGAAGACCGTTACCTGGAGAATATCTTCCCAGACAGAACACCAGGGCAGAGAGAGGCACAGAGAGAGATAGGTTCCTTCCTGAATCAGTTCACCACCTCACCTGCCTTTAGGCAGGCATCGCGTTATGGGAACTTCAGGTTCACTCTCAGTCTGTCTGATCTCCTGAAGATGTACGGAGAGCAGATATGTGGTGGAGAAAAGCCTGTCCTGAAAGTGTATGAAACCACTGTCTACAAACAGGAGATAATGTACTCTGTGCTTGTTCACTCTCCAAGTGTGGATGAGTTTGAGGAGTACCCATTTCTTGGTGATGGCAGTGATGATGCTGTCTGTGGTTACAGGGAAAACGATGTAGAGGGGGAAGGAAAAGGACACATTGTCTGGCGAGCACAAGCCATGTCAGCAACACAAAAAGTTGGGTTAACCATAAACAACATGGACAAAATAGTAGAAACAGATGGTAATGTTTACAATCAATGGTACATGTGGGACCATGTTACCCTGGCGCTCCACCTGCCAGAAGGCCTGCTCCTAAATGTTGATAGAGAGAATCTGATCAAAAACCTTACTGCTTGTGAGGCTGATAAACCGTTTCTTGGGGATCATCACATGTCCCTCTTAGATGCTGAGACAAAAGTTCAGAACTTAAACAACTAACTCTGGAACTGATTAACAAAATCAGTCAGGCAGGTTACATTAAATGTTTAAGGATAATCAATTAACAAACCATAAAAACATATTATGGTATTTAACCATTTTCCCCTTTTAAATTTTTTTGCACTCAAATGAACTGTTTAGGGGGGAAATATTTGTCTCATTCAATATTTGTCCCACAATTTAAAACACTTATGCCATATTTGTAAAAGCACCAGATGTCAGGGCTTTATATCACCCTATGTCGTGTGACGATTTAAATCATTTAAGCATCTATGCAGTTCTTATGAAGAAATGCTGAATGCCTTATAAAGCTTTTTTATTGTTATTTTTGTGGGACCAAAATGATGTTGTGTTATGTATTTTTAGGTTACTGTGTCATATTGGGGTCATTTATGGTCACTAATAGATTTAGTGTGATGGGACTGCAGTGGCAGTATTTACCACTCATTCCCACTTTCCTCTGTACATTTCTGCATGATGTATGTATATTACAGCTTTTTGTTTACACTCTTTGAGTCTCTGTATTGCTACATAACGATGAGTATCATGTAATATTTTCTCCAATCTAATTGAACACAAAAAGGATGTTTTAAATGAGAAGGTAGGGCTAATCAAATGAAATGCAAGATTTTAACTGTTCTATTAACTGTTGTTTGTGTGCAAAGTTACACATCAAATCCACACTGTTTGCCTTTTTTGGGAATAAATTATGTAAATGTCATCACAATATTTTCCTGTCATATGTTTCCCTCTTCTGTGCGGAAAAGTTTTATTCCACCATTCTGTGACAAAAACAAACAGAAAACGTAATGTATCAGTAGAGCAGAGTTATCAACAGACTCCTACTCATACCCTCCCAGATGGAACCATCCCAAAAAATAATATGTAAGAACTTTATATCTGCTGTTATATATCATTTGTATTTATTGAATAATCTTCATCTATTGTTTTCCTGAAAAATCACTCCTAGTCAAGTATTCCATTTTAGGGATTTCTGAGGCCTTAAAACATCCCCAGTCGCACATTAGTTCTCATGGTCAATTCTTAGTGCCCACTAGAGCTGTCTTGTAACACCCACTAGAGGGCAGCACAGACTCAGAAGTCTATTTGATACGTGGTATGAAACATATAATCAAGAGCTGCACTGGTCTCTTTCATTTAGATCAGAGCAGTATTGGCTATTCTTCTTGCACCGTCAAGTCATAACCCCTCGCTTAACACATTGTCTCCTCATCTACTGCTTGTATGAAACTCACAGAGCAATAAGACACCTATAAACAGACAGAAGGGGATTGATGGTGTGCAACTAGTGCATAGTACACAGGACACTGGTCTACATCAACAACCCACCACATCTACAACCTCCTGCTACCCTCAATCTGGTCATATCCATCTTCAGACCCTTCCTCAATTCCCCCTCACATCCTCTCTACAGGTATTCTACTATTCTCTCTGAGATCTCCCCTAGCTGTTTCTCTCTGCATGTTCATAATGTGGGTGTAGTGAGAGGAGTGATTTAGTCAGAGGAAACTGGAGGGAACAGTACAAACACCATCTGTTGTCACATGTTAAGAGTCAAGGTGGCATGTTGTATGATATTACCCCAGTTCCTTCACTAGTGAAACACTGATTGATGATGTGTAATGTGGTAATATAGTGGAATAACATTTTTATTCTCGCTCACTCTGATATAGTGTGCACACATGCACTCACTCACTCACTCACTCACTCACGCACACACAAACACAGATGTAGAGCAGAGCAGACAGAGGGGGGGGGGGGCTGACAGGATCTGTGCTCTCTGTATGGCTGATTAGACTCAGGGGAGTGGGCTCTGCTGCACAGTGTGAGTCTGAGCTGTGAGCTCCATGCTAAGATACTGCTTATATTCTGCTGAAGCACATTAGAAGTGAAGTGGAACCGTGTCCTCATGGAAAAATAACCAGAGCCAAGTGATCAGAGGTCAAACAGAGGTATAGTAACAGGTCATGGGCTGCGCAATATAATTTCTACTGAGAAATTACTAAAACAGTTTAAATAAATATGCATCAACTGATTGAGAGACATTTATATTAAAAAAACAAAAATGTTATTTATTTAAACTTCTTCCTCATATACAACATTTTGCATGTTAAAATCACAACAAATGTAAGTGTTCAGCAACAGATTTGAGCAAATAAGAAATAAATAATTGAAGAGTAAATAAAAAAAGCTACTACTGTACCTAGTTTTGTTATCAAACATTCACATTTCTAGTTTTACAGCACATTTATCAGCAAACTAATTACAAAAAAAAAGAGTTTAAAATGATAGTTGATTCAACATTACCTTACAATCGCTAGAGTTATTCAGTAGACAGTATACGAAGTCTAATCCCCATAGTCAGCTTTTAATTGAAGTCCATACAAACTCATTTACATTTCAGTGCACAACAGATGACCTGATTTACAAAAGGAGAGAATAAGCACTGCAATCCCTAACATTGCCAGGGGAACCTTTACCTAGACTAATAGTACCTGTTGCTGCATCTGCAACAAGACAAAAAGCTGTGCTATCAAAAACGCATCACAGAAATAAAATGCAGCAAGTAAGACAATCTGGAAGCTAGACACAGCTGCCATCTTGGAATAGTCCAAACGATAAAAGAGAAAAAGAGAGAGTCAAACAAAGGCGATACGCTATACTAATAAAAATCCTGTCCTTTATCACTCTGCCATGTGTTAGCAAAGCAGAAAAATCCTGTCCTTTATCACTCTGCCATGTGTTAGCAAAGCAGAAAAATCCTGTCCTTTATCACTCTGCCATGTGTTAGCAAAGCAGAAAAATCCTGTCCTTTATCACTCTGCCATGTGTTAGCAAAGCAGAAAAATCCTGTCCTTTATCACTCTGCCATGTGTTAGCAAAGCAGAAAAATCCTGTCCTTTATCACTCTGCCATGTGTTAGCAAAGCAGAAAAATCCTGTCCTTTATCACTCTGCCATGTGTTAGCAAAGCAGAAAAATCCTGTCCTTTATCACTCTGCCATGTGTTAGCAAAGCAGAAAAATCCTGTCCTTTATCACTCTGCCATGTGTTAGCAAAGCAGAAAAATACAAAAACAAATGTTTTATGACTTTTATATGACTTTTGCACCAAAATGGCAAAAGTGTGTCTGTGTGTGCTGGTGGAGGGGTGGCCTGGGCCAGGCCTGCTTCACCACATGTAGTAGCTGCGTGTGGTGTCCACGGGGGAGGGCTTGCTCTCTGTACCGACCTCCTTGTCCTTCTCACTTTCTGCCTCCCATAGGTTGATGAGGGGCGGGTAGAGCTCATTGAGGGGGATGGAGGAGGTCTTCTGCATGTACTTCTTCAGGGAGTGGTGGTAGTTCTTCCTCTTCCAGCGCCGGGCCACATACACCCCCACAGTAGCCAGGCTGAGGAAGGCCAGCATGGTGGCCATGACGGCTAACAGGGCGGCACTAGGTCTCTGGTCCAACACGTCCAGGGTGAAGGTGACGCTGCGCGTGGTCACGTTGACGCACGACTTGTGGGTCTGCAGGTGAATGTTGGAAACAGTGAGGCACACCTCGTACTCGGTGGCCGGCTGCAGGTGGGTCAGGTTGTACTCGTGTACGTCGACGGGCACGCGTGCAGTGTAGGTGATGTGGGGGTTGTCAATCTTCATGGTGGCCGATGCCCACTTGAGGTTGGAGGTCATGACGTTGGAGTTGATCTTCCAGGAGACCAGAATGGAGTGGGACTCGGTCTGCTTGACGTAGATCTTCATCACCTCGGCACTGTCCAGCAGGGTGCCATTGATGCGGATGGTGGTGACGCGTGTGTCGGCGCCCTCTGTGTTCTGGGCTATGCAGGTGTAGCGACCGGAGTCCTCCACCTGGACGTGGGACAGTCGCAGGGTGCCCTCACTGCTCAGGTGGTACCGCTCCGACACCGTGTCCACTGTTATCTTGCTCCCCATAGGAGACACCCAGTATATCTCTGGCTCGGGCTCAGCAATAGCCCTGCAGTCCAGGCTGACACTCATGCCCAGCTCAAGGTTCAGGTGGCTGGGGAAGGTGTCGTGGGAGATGAAGGGCAGGCACTGCTCTGGGGAGTCCGGCAGCTTCACCTCTCTGACCCGCTGGCCCCGGAGCTCGGGCGGCGAGGTACACAGCATAGCCAGGGGCTCCATGAAGCGCACGCTGGTCCTGTTGGAGCTCATCCACTGGATGACACAGTCGCAGCGTAGTGGGTTGCTGTGGAGGCTGATCTCGCGGAGGTTGGGCAGCGCCTCAACGGTGTGCTGGTAGACAGAGTTGAGGGCATTGTTGTTTAGCATCAGGCTCTCCAGGGAGGACACGTCCCTGAAGGCCGTCCGGTGCACGTAGGACAACTTGGGGTTGTTAGTGGCCTCCAGCTTGGTCAGCTCAGGCAGGTTGTCCAGGGCGTAACAGTCGATGGATACCAGGTCAGCCATGTTGTTGATACCAAGCTCCTTCAGACGCAGCATGTTCCTGAAGTCTCCCTCATGGATCTTGTGCACTGGGTTCTTGTTCAGGTCCAGGAATTTCAGGTTGGGCACTTTCTGCAGGGCCAGCTGGGGCACCCGGACCAGCTTGTTGTCGTAGAAGGATAGGCTCTCCAGGTTATCCAGGCCCACCAGAGCATTCCCAGGAATGTCGGTGAGGTCCATGCAGGCCAGGACCAGGCTCCTCAGGCTCCCCAGTGGCTTGAAGTTCATGTCCAGGATGCCAATGACAGGGTTCTCTCCGATCATCAGGATCTCCAGGTTGGGCGTTGCCTCGAACCAGCGGTTGTCGATAACCCGGAGCCTGTTGGAGTTGAGGTGGAGGCGCAGCAGGCTATGCAGACCGGAGAAAGCCCCGGGGGCGATGGTGCTGATCTGGTTGTGGTTGATGTAGAGCTCCTGTAGGTTGCTGAGGTCCTGCAGGCAGTGGTCAGGCAGCTGGCTAATCTGGTTCTCCTCCAGGTGAAGGGTGGTAAGCTGGTTCATGTTGGCCAGGCCCACAGCCTCCATTGTGCTGAAGTTGTTCTGGGACAGGTCCAGCTCCGTCAGGTTGAACAGGGCCTCTAGCTCCCCGCTGGTGTGGGCGATGGAGTTGCTCTGGAGCAGCAGCACCTGGGTGTCAGAAGACAGGTTGGAGGGGATGTGTGTCAGCCGCAGGTCGTTGCAGTCCACCGTGGCCGCCTCCCTGTAGGTGGACTGGGGGGTGAACCAGGGGCGCACCTCACACACACACAGCCGCGGGCACTCCCCGCCCTGCACCAGGGGCAACAGCAACCCCACACACAGCCATGCCAGCGGGGGCCAGAGGAGGGGGCTTGGAGCCATGTTGTCTGCTCTCTGTCTTGTCACACTGAATTTAGAGGAGAGGCAGGGTTCCCGAGGACAGCCTGGAGGATAGGTGTGGGGTCATGGGCATCAGTGTCCTCCCTGCTTGTAGTGCGTTTTTTCTAGAGCTGCAGTCCATCCACAGTTAGTGTGAGAGTGCGAGCAGTCCACGATGATTGCAAGTGTGTGTGCGTTTCAGAAGGGGGCCAGGGGATGTTCAGGGTTGTCCTCTTCCTCCACTCACGTATTTTTCTCTCTTCTCACAATTCTGCTGAATAAGTCTGCAACACACAAAAACCAAGAGAGGTATTAGAAGTCTGAAACAATGGTGAATGCATTACATTGTTCCATTATCATCCCAGAAACAGATGGTGATTTAGATAAAGAATAGATATAGAGGGAGAGGGAGACTGCGAGATAGAAGCAGGCGGTGAGGGATTGAGAGTTCCCGGTGAGAGATAAAAGCCATAAAACATATCAGACAGTGAGTTGCATTTCATTACACACAGCTGATATTGACAAGGCTTCCCAGCTAGCACATAACATTCTGAGAACCTCTTACATCTAGGTGAGAGCCTGGTTGCCCTATGGTTATTTTGCATACAATCTTCCCACAACTTTCTGAGAATGGTACAAGATAGTTGCTTGGCTTTGGAACATTCTTAGCCCATTTAGGGACTTTTCAAGAAACGTTGTTTTCTTGGTATTTCATTACTTTAACAGAATGTTTCATAAAAGTTCAAACATGGTTACATTGAAAATAAATGTAGGTTATGTTCCAGGAATGTTTGCCAACTGGTTTGACATTGGTAATGTTCTCAAATAGTTCAGAGACCATTAAGAAACAATGTTCTTCTGTGGGAACTGTATTATTTCAGCATAACGTTTCCTCATGGGTCTATTCAAAGTCATGTTCTCAAATTGGACGTTTAAGAAAACATTACATAAAAACCACAAGAAAACTTCAGTTATGTTCAGAGAATGTTACTTAAAAACATATACCATTCTCAGCATCAACAAAACTCTTTCTATTATCTTGTTAAAGATGCACCATGCAAAAATTGCTCCTCCATTTCCTGGTTGCTAAAATTCTATACATTTTTGTCACATATATTTTTTCATTACCAAAAATATTGCATTTTCAGCTGTTTGAAGCTGGTGTACAAAATCGAAAGAAAAAGATGCAAAAATTAAACTTAAGAACGGCAAAGATATAAATAACACACATAGAAGAGATTTGAGTGTTAAACAGTCATCACTAGCTGGCCTCCGCCCAGTCCTCTGAACCCAAACGCGCGAGTATGCATAAATTGATTTTGTCCCCCTACACCAAACGTGATCACTACACGCAGATTAAAATAGCAAAACAAACTCTGAACCAATTACATTAATTTGGGAACAGGTCGAAAAGCATTAAGCATTTATGGCAATTTCGCTAGTTAGCTTGCACTTGCTAGCTAATTTGTCCTGTTTAGCTAGCTTGCTGTTGATAGCTCATTTGTCCTGGTATATAAACATTGAGTTGTTATTTTACCTGAAATGCACAAGGTCCTCTACTCAGACAATTAATCCACACATAAAATGGTCAACTGAATTGTTTCTACTCATCTCTCCTCCTCCCAGGCTTTTTCATCTTTGAACTTATATGGTGATTGGCATCTAAACATTCATAGTATTACTACACCAACCGGCAGCACAGTTTGTCTTTCAATCACCGACGTGGGTATAACCAATGAGGAGACGGCACGTGGGTACCTGCTTCTATAAACCAATGAGGAGATGGGAGAGGCAGGACTTGCAGCGCGATCTGCGTCAGAAATAGAAAGGAGTTCTATTTTAGCACTTGGCAACGCAGACGCTCGTTGACATGCGCGAGCAGTGTGGGTGCAATAATTGAATAACATAGATTTCTACATTTATTTTGCAACACTCGCGCACGCGACGCGAGTGGTGTGGTCAGCCTATTAGACTGCTGCCCTATGTACATAGTCATTGAACACTATGTGTATACTGTATTCATGTTATATAACTACTGCTGTACACACCTTTTCAATTCACATACTGTCTATACATACCATTCACATACAGTACATATAGACACTCATTGGCCAGTTAATTAGATACATCCATCTAGTACTGGGTCGGACACCCCTTTGCTTCCAGAAAAGCCTGAATTATTCGGGGCTTGGAAATGTTGCTCAATTGGTATCAAGAAACCCAACGTGTGCCAGGAAAACCGTCCCCACAACATTACACCACCGCCACCAGCCTGTACCGTTGACACCAGGCAGGATGGGGCCATGGACTCTTAAGCCAAATCCTGACTCTGCCTGCAGCATTACGAAACAGGAACCGGAATTCGTCCGACCAGGCTTTGTTTTTCCACTCCTCAATTGTCCCGAGTTGGTGATCATGTGCCCACCGGATGCACTTCTTGTTTTTAGCTGATAGAAGAGGAACCCATTGTGGTCGTCTGCTATAATAACCCATCCTTTACAAGGACCGACGAGCTGTGCGTTCCGAGATGCCGTTCTGCATACCACTGTTATACAAAGCCGTTATTTGCCTGTTTGCGGCCCGGCACGTCTGTTAGCTTGCATGATTTTTGACGATCTCCTTCGACCTCTCATCAACTAAATGTGTTCACCCAAAGGACTGCTGCTGACTGGATGTTTTTTGTTTGTCAAACCATTTTCGGTAAGCCCTACACCCTACTGTGCGTGAAAATCCCCGGAGAACCGGCCCATTCTGAGGTACTGGAACTAGCGTGCCTGGCAGGCACCAACGATCATGCCACGCTCAAAGTCGCTTAGGTCACTTGTTTTGCCCAATCTAACATTCAATTGAACAGTAACGGAATGCCTCTCTGCCTGCTTTATATAGCAAACCATGGCCACGTGACTCACTGTTTGTAGGAGTGAACCATTTTCGTGAACTGGGTGGTGTACCTAATAAACTGTCCACTGAATGTATATTTATATTCCGGACTCTGGTCTGGAAGATAATTTCCTGAAATTCTATCCATTTTGCCATGGGGTGTTGTACTGGGTATTTAAAGGGTAACTGCACCTGCTGATTTGGCCTCATTTCTTGGCTTGCATCTCAAGAAATGCTGGCGGCCATGACAGAAGCCAAATGTGAGTTGGCTTGGGGGTGTGGTTTGATGTCTGTGTTTCTTGGGGGTGTGTCTTTGCCATCACTAAGACACACCTATCTGTCAGACCTTTCCAGCAGCTGTTTCCCTCCACTCAATCATAACAAACAAACCTCCTGCAGGTTGAGTTCAATAACTACAGGCAGCTGCATGGTGAGATGACGGAGGAAGCTTTGAATAGGTCAGTAGCCTACAGAGTAATATGAAAAGAATGCAATTGCTGAATTTATGTAGATATTCTAAACTAAGTGTTTTTCTAACTTTCAAATGTAGCAACAGGTCCGTGTTGAATAAACAACCACTTACATCATACCATAGAAGCAATGTTCTGCTAATATAATAATGCACACCTTTCACCTTTTATTGTCATGCCCAACCGATACAGATACAGTGCCAATCAACATTTTGTCTGGTGGTAATGGGGCTACATTGGCAAACATGTCAGAGTGGTCATACCTTCCAGTGTTGTTTTCCGTATACAACAGGAGTTCCCCGATCCTGCTGCAGAATACACAGGGTTTCTCCCTCCCCATATTGACTAATACCATTCAATAATTTTAAAAAGACAATACAAGTAAAAGAGCCATCAGTATCAAGCCCGTCTGTCAGCGTGGACTTCATCAAATCATCGTGCAAGTCTCCACATGCTGGCTCCATATGTGTTTCTGTGAACACATACACATATAGTCACTGTCATAATACCAATGGCAGTTAGGAGAGGTAATATCTGACATACAAACAGGTCATACTGTATGTTGAAGTTTGAACAGCTTAGATAAAACCTACCCAATTATGGTCTCCCCATCAAACAACCAAGACTGGCATCTGCAAAAACATATACAGTCCTCTCCATCTGTAGAAATAGGCAGAGTTAATCATTGACACATGGAATGAAAAATGTGTTACAAATACTGGACATTTCTGCTGTAATGTATCACTTTCAGTCACACACTGTGGATGTGTTGAGCGCCAGGTCTCTCTCCATTCAGAGACGCCAGTACCAAGACCCTGTTCTACTACCAATGGCAGTTAGCATAGGTGATATCTGACAAACAAAAATATACTAACTGCCATTGGTAGTAGAACAGGGTCTTGGTACTGGCGTCTCTGAATGGAGAAAGACCTGGCGCTCAACACATCCACAGTGTGTGACTGAAAGTGATTACTTCATTCATAGTGATGCTCACAGCGAGGGCATGTCTGAATGATGCTGATGAGGGCTCTCTTGCTGGTCTTCTCTATGATGCATGTTTGGCTGCAAACTGGACAACTGCAGCAGGCCATCTTATGAGGTGGTGTTGACTGGGAGGGCCTGTGACAGGGTAAAGTGGTAAATTGCATTTTGTTCTAAAGAAAGGATTTTCAATGATTCAATTTCAATGATTTTACCGATTTACAGTTCATAATATAATCAGTCAATTTAAATAAATAAATTAGACCCTAATCAATGGATTTCACATGACTGGGAATACAGATATGCATCTGTTGGTCACAGATACCTTAACAAAAAAGTAGGGGGTGGATCAGAAAACCAGTCAGTATCTGGTGTGTTTACCATTTGCCTAATGCAACGCGACACATCTCTTTCGTATAGAGTTGATCAGGCTGTAAATTGTGGCCTGTGGAATGTTGTCCCACTCCTCTTTAATGGCTGTACGAAGTTGCTGGATATTGGCGAGAACTGGAACACTCTGTTGTACACGTCGATCCAGAGCCTCCCAAACACACTCAATGGGTGACATGCTTGGTGAGTATGCAGGCCATGGAAGAACTGGGACATTTTCAGCTTCCAGGAATTGTGTACAGATCCTTGCGACATGAGGCTGTGCATTATCATGCTGAAACATGAGGTGATGGTGGTGAATGACTGGCACGGCAATGGGCTTTGGGATTTCGTCACGGTATCTCTGTGCATTCAAATTGCCATTCATAAAATGCAATTGTGTTTGTTGTCCGTAGCTTATGCCTGCCCATACTATAACCCCACCACCACCATGGGGCACTCTGTTCACAACGCTGACATCAGCAAACCACTCGTCCACACGATGCCATACACACTGTCTGCCATCTGCCCGGTACAGTTGAAACCGAGATTAATCCGTGAAGCGCACACTTCTCCAGCGTGCAAGTGGCCAGAGAAGATGAGCATTAGCCCACTGAAGTCAAACCCACAGTTTCATCAGCTGTCTGGGTGACTGGTTTCAGATGATCCCGCAGCTGAAGAAGCCGGATGTGGAGGTCCTGGGCTGGGGTGGTTATACGTGAGCTGCGGTTATTAGGCTGGTTGGACGCACTGCCAATTTCTCTAAAACAACGTTGGAGGCGTATGGTAGAGAAATGAACATTCAATTCTCCGGCAACAGCTCTGGTGGACATTCCTGCTGTCAGCATGCCAATTGCATGTTCCCTCAAATCTTGAGACATCTGTGGCATTGTGTTGTGACAAAACTGCTAATTTTATAGTGGCCTTTTATTGTCCCCAGCACAAGGTGCACCTTTGTTCTGAACATGCTGTTTAATCAGCTTCTTGATATGCCTGTCAGGGATGTAAACAAATTTGTGCACAAGATTTGAGAGAAATAAGCTTTTTGTGCATATGGAACATTTCTGGGATCTTTTATTTCAGCTCGTGAAACAACACTTTTACATGTTGCGTTCATATTTTTGTTCAGTGTAGTTTATCAAGCCGGGTATTTTTTAATACAACTTTTCATATAACACACATTACCTGTTGTTGTTGATGAAGCCGTCTGTGTCGTCAGGGAAGTAACTCTGGTCACTATTTGAGGCCTCATGATGACGTGTCCAGGAGGAATTTTAACATCTGTTCTCAGGAGGTTTAAAAAACGTTCAGTTTTACCGGTCAGGAAATATATGGCTTCATTCCCACACCATAGGAAACCAAAAACACAAGTTCCCACAACTTCCAAGGAACCAAATGTGCGAGCTGGGTTTTAACCTAAATAACAGCATGAATAACAAATTCATATCTGCTAAATAGGCTACTGACAGCGCAACATTTCAGTGAAACTGAGAGTAATAGATTTAGTTTGCTGCTGACAATGTGAAAATAAACAGTCACACCGGTATGTTAGAATACATTTATGAGTCAAATACATGCACACCAGGTTTTGTGCAGACCTGGTTTCAAATACTATTTGAAATCATTTTGAATACTTTAGCTGTGTTTGATTGACCTTGCCAGTTTCAATGGGAACAATAGACAAGTCCCAAAAGTAAAAATCCCACCCAAACAGCAGATGATTAAAATATTTGAAAGATTTCAAATAGTATTTGAGCCCAGGTCTGGTTCTATGTTTGGACTGAAATGCCTGACATTCTGTATAGTTTCTCAGCGGAGGGTTAGGCTGGAGATATCACCCAGCCTACACAGCACCAGCCTGCAGACTTCTTGGGGACTCATTTGAGTCATATAGAATACATCTGTGAAATTATTCTTGTTGCTGTGCTTTTGTGCAGAGGTTAGTTTCTGTCTTTTAATGAGCTTTTACTCAGCCAAAAACAGGTGAAAAAAAGCCAACACTGAGTTTAAGTTAATCAGTCCGAATGTCAATCAACCTGACTGCTCTGGCCTGTTAGGGGCAGGTTACCTCTGATGAACAAAAGCTAGAAAAAATGAAAGTGAGTCAGAGATTTCAGTAAAGTACTTCATCATATCGGTGTCCTCCTAATTCTCCTCCTTTTTATATCAAATAAGGAGCATACTACATACATTAACTGTGACATGTACTAGTCCGGCTGTTCTAACAGCTAGGTGAGTGAAGGGTGTTATAAATCATACTGCACATCCAACAATAAGCCTATAAAATCTGAGTTCACATTGTATTGAATTTGTATTAAATACACATTGTGTGCATATGGCTCACTATATTTGTGTACAGAAGACCTGTCTTGTTGTTCAGAAAATGTTTAATATTATGGTCCAGAATTGTAATGCATATCAATGTATACAGTGCCTTCAGAAAGTATTCACACCCCTTGGCTTTTTACACATTTGTTGTGTTACAGCCTGAATGCATAATTGATTACATTTAGATTTTTTTGTCACTCGCCTACACACAATATCCCATAATGTCAAAGTGGAATTATGTTTTTCGTAATTTTGACAAATTTATAAAAAATGAAAGGCTGGAATGTCTTGAGTCAATAAGTATTGATTTTGTTATGGCAAGCCTAAATATGTTCAGGAGTAAAATGTGCTTAGCAAGTAACATAATAAGTTGCATGGACTCACTGTGTGCAATAATGTTTTTTAACATGATATTTGAAGGACTCTCACATCTCTGTACCCCACACATACAATTATCTGTAAGGTCTCTCGGTTGAGCAGTGAATTTCAAACACAGATTCAACCACAAAGGCCAGGAAGGTTTTCCAATGCCTCGCAAAGATGGGCACATATTGGTAGATGGGCAAAAAAAAGCAGACATTGAATATTCCTTTGAGCATGGTGAAGGTATTAATTCACTTTGGATGGTGTATCAATACACCAGGTCACTACAAAGATACAGGCGTCCTTCCTAACTCAGTTGTCGGAGAGGAAGAAATCGCTCAGGGATTTCACCATGATGCCAATGGTGACTTTAAAACAGTTACAGAGTTGTGATAGGAGTAACTACAACAACGTTGTAGTTATGCCACAATACTAACCTAGTAGACAGAGTAAAAAGAAGGAAGCCTGTACAGAATACAAATATTCCAAAACATGCATCCTGTTTGCAACAAGTCACTAAAGAAACACTGCAAAATATGTGGCAAAGCAATTTACTTTTTGTCCTGAATACAAAGTGTTATGTTTGGGGCAAATCCAAGACAACATATTAATGAGTACCACTCTCCATATTTTCAAGCATAGTGGTGGCTGCATCACGTTATGGGTATGCTTGTAATCGTTAAGGAGTTTTTCAGGATAAAAAATAAATGGAAAGGAGCTAAGTGCAGGCAAAATCCTGCTTTCCACCAGACACTGGGAGATGACTTAATCTTTCAGCAGGACAATAACCTAAAACACAAGGCCAAATCTATACTGGAGTTGCTTACCAAGAAGATACTGAATGTTCCTGAGTTACAGTTTTAACTTAAATCTCATTGAAAATCTATGGCAAGAGTTGAAAATGTTTGTCTAGCAATGATGGACAACCAATTTGATAGAGCTTAAAGCATTTTGAAAACATTATGGCAAATGTTGCACATTCCAGGTGTGGAAAGCTCTTAGAGACTTACCCAGCAAGACTCACAGCTGTAATTGCTGCCAAAGGTGATTCTACAAAGTATTGACTCAGGGGTGTGGGGATATTTCTGTATTGTTAAATGCTAAAATATCTAAAAACATGTTTTCATTTTGTCATTATGAGGTATTGTGTGTAGGTGGTTGAGAATTTTTTTTGATTAATCCATTTTGAATTCAAGCTGTAACATAACAACATGTGGAATAAGTCAAGGGGTATGAATACTTTCTGAAGGCACTACATGTATATTAGTAGACTAGAGAGTGGTAGACTAAATGTATGATGCATATTTGATATGTATATTTGTTCCTATCAGAGGTGTATTGTGGATATGAACTCGGCCACTCTGATGTACAATATTCTGTGTCCGTCTCTTCAGAGATTACCTACATGTTATTCTCTCCCAGGGGAATATCTGCCTATGCTACCGGGCCGGCACAGTGACAGAGGAAGATCCTTTTGGTGTGGCAGCAGCAGCCATTGCTCGCTGATCTGACTGTGGGCACGTTACTTACACAACCAGGGTGGGTAGAGAGAGGAAAAATGCTTGGCTCGACATAGTTTTAAAGGGAGACTCGATTTTCAAGACATGTCTCTAGAAAGCACCGGCAACACAGGTGGGTAGAAATCAATTAGAGGCCTGGAACCTCTGGGCTGTGACTTTTCCAGCACCGGGCTGGGCCCAGGGTGGTGGGATGGATGTGGGTGGACGGGCAGGGCTGAGGCCAGCGTGTTGGTACTGGCAGGGCTGGTCTGACAGGTCTAGCCCCAGAGGACAGGGAGCATTCAGAAGCCCTTCACCGCCACCGTGCTAGCGCCTCACATCTATTTCAGATGAGCCACTGGCACTGCTGCGGTCTCCTCTTTCCCCAACACATTTAGGAGGCCCAATTATGGAAATGAAACACAGCAGTTTATTCTTCCTCTCCATTTAAACAGTCAATATGTGATCGTAAGGCCTGTCAGGGGGGAAATATGTTTTTCCTATATCAGTTTGGTGCTGTCAGTGATAAAGGTATTTCCACTGTAGTGGTGAAAACCTCTGTGCTGCTGTGAGAGTAGTGTTCTCAGCAGGTGACAGGTCAATGTAGGTATGATGGGGATGAACAACCATTTACAGTATGATCTGCACATGATCTATGACTATGCCTCTTGTCTGCCTGCCCTGCCTGGGGATATTCAAATCAGTGACAGTGGAAAATAACACTGCATTATCATAAACAGACATGACAGTGATGAGCACAGAGCAGGCCCTAGTAACTCCTATCCATTTGATCATTTGAGCATTTTTCTCACAAATGAAACCAAATCCATCGCTATCCAGGCTAATTTGTTTTCAATACTGGGGAAAGGGATGATTACATCCCAGCCTTTTAGGCAAGGTGAAACACTTTGTATCTGTTCAGGCAGGATTCAAGTGGGTGTGAAGATATTACAGCTGAGGATGGCAATATATCTCTTCAACCTGGAGGAATAATCAGCCTCCCATAACTCTCCTGGTCCTGTGTTCTCTGGGTCCTGCAGCTCCTACACTGAGAATAAACCACAGTGTTCCTCAGCCTCCAGTCTAAGTCAGATGCTCATAAAATAACACATTGATCCTCAAAAACACACTCGGCACAGCCTGAAATGGTGTGTGTGTGTTTACACATCAAAACCTGACAACCATGTCTCTGAGTTTCAATATTAACATAGAACAGGTTTTGTTTGATTTCTCTCTTTTCTTTCATGTGTGATTTCTCATCTACATTCAGCGCAAATCTGGCAGAAACACAGAGCACAAGGATGTGAGACTGACAGGAACTCACAGCTTTGATTCAACATATTGCAGGTGTGGTATTTATACTGACTCAAACAAAACGTAGTAATACAGAACAATAAACAGAATGTCAGTCCCAGTGTTTCATGTCTGCATATTTTAACAATGATCACAACATGGAATCTACATATCCATAACCCAACGCCTGATGAAAGGCCTATCTGCCAGTACAAATTCTCAATTAGTTTTTCTAGTCAGTGTGGGAGAAACAAGGTTCAGTACTGTATACTGGATACAAAATATACAATGTGAAGTCAATTAGAGTATCCATTATCTGGTGAGTATCCTATTTTTATGGCTGTTACCGTGAGAAACTCCCACACCTCTTAGATACCGTTCCAATAGCAATGATGATCCATATCATTATTCAAGTAAAATGCCCCGGGCATACAGAGAGCCATCTCAATGATTCATATACTGTGACTGAACTGGAACATCAGGGCTTTATATCCTCTTCCTCTTCTCAGGGCTCAGGAAAGGACAATATAGAGACCTGAAAGTCATCTCTCCCCCTCTATCCATCCATCAACCTATTTAACCATCTATTCATCTATGCACCTGCAGTTGAAGTCGGAAGTTTACATACACTTAGGTTGGAGTCATTAAAACTCGTTTTTCAACCACTCCACAAATGTCTTATTAACAAACTATAGTTTTGGCAAGTTGGTTAGGACATCTACTTTGTGCATGACACAAGTCATTTTTCCAAAACTTGCTTACAGACAGATTATTATAATGTATCACAATTCCAGTGGGCCAGAGGTTTACATACACTAAGTTGATTGTGACTTTAAACAGCTTTGAAAATTCCAGAAAATGATGTCATGGCTTTAGAAGTTTCTGGTAGGCTAATTGACATCATTTGAGTCAATTGGAGGTGTACCTGTGGATGTATTTCAAGGCCTACCTTCAAACTCAGTGCATCTTTGCTTGATATCATGGGAAAATCAAAAGAAATTGACCTCAGAAAAAAATGGTAGACCTCCACAAGTCTGGTTCAACCTTGTGAGCAATTTCCAAATGCCTGAAGGTACCACGTTCATATGAACAAACAATAGTACGCAAGCATAAACACCATGGGACCACGTAGCTGTCATACTGCTCAGGAAGGAGACGCGTTCTGTCTCCTAGAGATGAACGTACTTTGGTGCGAAAAGTGCAAATCAATCCCAGAACAACAGCAAAGGACCTTGTGAAGATGTTGGAGGAAACAGGTACAAATATATCTAAATCCACAGTAAAAAAGGAATGGGAGAAGGTCATGTGGTCTGATGAGACAAAAATGGATGGGGCCATGTATCGCGAGATCTTGGCCAACAACCTCCTTCCCTCAGTAAGAGCATTGAAGATGGGTCGTGGCTGGGTCTTCCAGCATGACAATGACCCGAAACACACAGCCAGGGCAACTAAGGAGTGGCTCCGTAAGAAGCATCTCAAGGTCCTGGAGTGGCCTAGCCAGTCTCCAGACCTGAACCCAATAGAAAATCTTTGGAGGGAGCTGAAAGTCCATATTGCCCAGCGACAGCCCCAAAACCTGAAGGATCTGGAGAAGGTCTGAATGGAAGAGTGGGCCAAAATCCCTGCTGCAGTGTGTGTAAACCTGGTCAAGAACTACAGGAAACATATGATCTCTGTAATTGCAAACAAAGGTTTCTGTACCAAATATTAAGTTCTGCTTTTCTGATGTATGAAATACTTATGTCATGCAATAAAATGCATATGAATTACTTAAAAATCATACAATGTGATTTTCGTTTTAGATTCCGTCTCTCACAGTTGAAGTGTACCTATGATAAAAACTATAGACATCTACATGCTTTGTAAGTAGGAAAACCTGCAAAATCGGCCGTGTATCAAATACTTGTTCTCACAACCATTTTCCAAAGACTGGTGACATCCAGTGGAAGCGGTAGGAACTGCAAACAAGTGCCTGAGAAATCCAGTTCCCCAATGGAAACTCATTGAATTGACAGTGACCTCAAATGTATTTTTTCTGAATGGTTAGTCCTCGGGGTTTTGCCTGCTACATAAGTTGTTATACTCACAGACATGATTCAAACAGTTTTATTAACTTCAGTGTTTTCTATACAAATCTACTAATAATATGGATATCTTATATTCTTGGAATGAGTAGCAGGAAGGTGAAATTGGGCATGCTATTTATCCAAAAGTGAAATTGCTGCCCCCTATCCCAAAGAGGTCTTAAGGACAACAAAATCAGGGTATTGATTTGTAACTCAATCGTATAGAAAATCTGTGGACAGAACTGAAAAAGTGTGTGCAAGCAAGGAGGCCTACAAACCTGACTCAGTTACACCAGCTCTGTCAAGAGGAATAGGCCAAAAGTCACCCAACATATTGTGGGAAGCTTGGAAGGCTATCCAAAATGTTTGACCCAAGTTAAACAGTTTAAAGGCAATGCTACCAAATACTAATTGAGTGTTTGTTAACTTCTGACCCACAGGGAATGTGATGAAGGAAATAAAAGCTGAAATAAATAATTCTCTCTACTATTATTTTGAAAAGTGGAGATCCTAACTGACGTCAGTTTTACTAGGATTAAATGTCAGGAATTGTGAAAATTTTAGTTTAAATGTATTTGGCGAAGGTGTATGTAAACTTCCGACTTCAAATGTATCCATCGGTCTGTCTGTCTATACACTGCATCTTTTATATCCAGCCATCTATCAGGCAAACTACTTTTTTGTCTCTCTCTCCCCTCATCTCTCTTTCTTCCTCGCTCCTTCCCTCTCTCTTCTCTTAAATTGGAGGAGACAGGCGAGGTAATGCTGTTTTCACGCTGAAGCCATAAAACTCAGACACCTGGCACCAGGCTCCTGGAGGGCTGGCAGCTCTGTGGGGGGTTGTATCCGGTCTGACCGAACGCTACCACAGTGTGTGTGTTCATGCGTGTGTGGGGGGGGTGGGGGGAAACAACCTCTAGGGCTGTTTCGGTGACTGTTTTGCCGCCACACCGGCAGTCATGAGTCATGACCACAGTCAAATTCCATGTGACCGTTTAGTCACGGTAACTGGTAACTAGGCTTCTCCAAGCTCTGTTGCTGCTGATGGTCATTAGTAGCCTACCAAACCTGCTAACTGCCTGGTACTCGGCACTCTATTGTCCCTCGAACCCCTAACATCAATGCAAATGTATTCGAAAATCTAATCAAACACTCCATGAGAGCCCATGAGCTCATGTTGTGCCATATTTCTATTTACATTTTTTTTGTCTTATTTTTGTTGTTGTTACTTTTACCCCAATTTCGTGGTATCCAATTGGTAGCTACAGTCTTGTCTCATTGCTGAAACTCCCATACGGACATGGGAGAGGTGAAGATCGAGAGCCGTGCGTCCTCCGAAACACAATCCAACCAAGCCACACTGCTTCTTGACACAATGCCCACTTAACCCGCACCCGGCCCGCCACAGGTGCAATATTTCTATAGTCTATGCAATTGCTTGAGAAAACAGAGTTTTGAAGGCCTCTATTAAAAAGAGAAGGATCCCATCATTCTATAGGCTAGGCCTACTATATTTATTTATCAACTTTCTTAATTAAGCACATTGCTTTGCCTTACAACAGGAGACTAGCCTACCTGGCTGGCATGAAAATGAACAACGGGAAAAGTATCCTCAATTCACAATTTAGGTGCATAGATGACATGTATTTTTTTACCCATGCCCCTGTTACCGGGACAGGTGACTGAATGTTCCATTCAAAATCAAAACTCATTTCACACATATTATTTAGTATATGTACAGACAACATTGAATTAAGAATAGTCTGATGGGTGCCAATATTATCAGCTGATGTGTTATCACGTGTGAATGACGCCCAGCATGTGCAGTAAGACAACAAACAGTGCATTCATTTTTTGCCGATTTTTTCAAATCATAGTGGCACACCTCATGTAGCGTAGCCCATAGGCCAAAATGTTTTGATAAGGTTTGTATCACAACTAAAGTGGCCAAATAACTACTTAAAATGAAGCACATGAATCCGCTTTTACAACCGTTGTAGAGCCTAACTGGCATACATAGGCGGGGCATGAGTTTCAAGTTTGGGGAAGATGATTTTCACCATAGAAATGCTTCATTATAATAAAGCATTACATGTATAATCACATTTGCGGTCACCTTTGAGAACAGTGTTGATTGCATTTGGGAACGTTCACACTTATAGCCTACTGTTGTGTGCACATTGCTGCACTTATAATGTGAACAAAATAGCCTAATAGTTATATCAACATTTTAAGCTAAACATTCTGATCTGTTCCATCAGCCTCATTGCTTTTAAAAGTTTTTTTGATGCGAGTGGTTGTATTCATTTGGGATGTATACAGTTGAAGTCGGAAGTTTACATACACCTTAGCCAAACTAAGTTTTTCACAATTCCTGACATTTAATCCTAGTAAAAATTCCGTGTCTTAGGTCAGTTAGGATCACCACTTTATTTTAAGAATGTGAAATATCAGAATAATAATAGAGAGAATGATTTATTTCAGCTTTTATTTCTTTCATCACATTCCCAGTGGGTCAGAAGTTTACATACATTCAATTAGCATTTGGTAGCATTGCCTTGAAATTGTTTAACTTGTGTCAAATGTTTCGGGTAGCCTTCCACAAGCTTCCCACAATAAGTTGGGTGAATTTTGGCCCATTCCTCCTGACAGAGCTGGTGTAACTGAGTCAGGTTTGTAGGCCTCCTTTAATCGTGCATGCTTTTTCAGTTCTCCCCACAAATTATCTATGGGCTTGAGGTCAGGGCTTTGTGATGGCCACTCCAATACCTCGACTTTGTTGTCCTTAAGTAATTTTGCCACAACTTTGGATGCTTGGGGTCATTGTCCGTTTGGAAGACCCATGAGCGACCAAGCTTTAACTTCCTGACTGATGTCTTGAGCTGTTGCTTCAATATATCTATGAAATTTTTCGCCCTCATGATGCAATCTATTTTGCAAAGCACCCCCACAACATGATGCTGGTCAGTATGGCCAAACAGTTGTATATTTTTTTCATCAGACGAGGACATTCCTCCAAAAAGTACAATCTTTGTCCCCATGTGCAGTTGCAAACTGTAGTCTGGCTTTTTTATGGCGGTTTTGGATTAGTGGCTTTTTCCTTGCTGAGTGGCCTTTTAGGTTGTGTCGATATAGGACTTGTTTTACTGTAGATATAGATATTTCTGTACCTGTTTCCTCCAGCATCTTCACAAGGTCCTTTGCAGTTGTTCTGGGATTTATTTGCAATTTTCGCACCAAAGTACCTTCATCTCTAGGAGACAAATCGCATCTCCTTCCTGCGCGGTATGATGGCTGCGTGGTCCCATGGTGTTAATACTTGCATACTCTTGTTTGTACAGATGAACGTGGTACCTCCAGGCATTTGGAAATTGCTCCCAATGATAAACCAGACTTGTGGAGGTCTACAATTTGATTCTGAGGTCTAGGCTGATTTCTTTTGATTTTCCCATGATGTCAAGCAAAGAGGCACTGAGTTTGAAGGTAGGCCTTGAAATACATCCACAGGTACACCGCCAATTTACTCAAATGATGTCAATTAGCCTATCAGAAGCTTTTAAAGCCATGACATAATTTTCTGTAATTTTCCAAGCTGTTTAAAGGCACAGTCAACTTAGTGTATGTAAACTTCTGACCCACTGGAATTGTGATACAGTGAATTATAAGTGGAATAATCTGTCTGTAAACAACTGTTGGAAAAATGTATTGTGTCATGCACAAAGTAAATGTCCTAACCAACTTGCCAAAACTATAGTTTGTTAACAAGAAAATTGTGGAGTGGTTGAAAAACGAGTTTTAATGACTCCAACCTAAGTGTATGTAATCTTCCGACTTCAATTGTAGCATCCCACAAGTGTCCCAGTGAATGTTTGGATTATTTATTTATTGCACAGAAGAACAAGTTGACCAAAAGAATAGGTCAACTTTTGTACTATTGGGGGATAGTAGATTGACATAGGCTAGCGCTTTTGCTGTTCGTTAGGCCTACTCATCTTGTTGGCTGACGAAAAGTCGGCAAAATGTGGAACGTACTTCTAAAATCTTCAATTTTACAATGTGAGTGAGTGTGCTTCGGAGCACAGCAGCCGGGAGAAGGGAATTATAATTATTATATTCAACCCAAGGGCACAATGGCCACTTTGGCTGCAAAGGGAATGGGTTTTTTAGGGGGCACTACGGCCACACAAGGGGGATGACACTTGTAAATTCGATGCCTGGTGAGAATATTATCAAGTGCTTGTCAAATTGTGAATGAGAGACTGATGAAGTGTGTGCAGCCTGCACAAGAAACAAAATCAGAGCTCATGTCTTTCACGCTACTTTTTTTCACATCATAATTAGAGTTAGCGTTAGAGCTGCATTATGCAGCCTTAGAATGGATTAAAAATCAAAACATATAGCCCAACCTTTGTGTCACAACTAAAGTTGCATAAATAGCTCTAAATCAAGCATATAGGTGGACACGTTTCTTTGTTAACTGCTTAACACAGAATAAACGCATGTGTGCACTTCCTTGGAAATCATTTGGAGAATATATTATTTATATTTTATTCAGCTATGTTCAATTGTATTCTTTATACTATAAAATAATAAAAAAGAATGCCACGGAATTCTCAACAAATCTTGTCTGCTACAGTGCCTTGCGAAAGTATTCGGCCCCCTTGAACTTTGCGACCTTTTGCCACATTTCAGGCTTCAAACATAAAGATATAAAACTGTATTTTTTTGTGAAGAATCAACAACAAGTGGGACACAATCATGAAGTGGAACGACATTTATTGGATATTTCAAACTTTTTTTACAAATCAAAAACTGAAAAATTGGGCGTGCAAAATTATTCAGCCCCTTTACTTTCAGTGCAGCAAACTCTCTCCAGAAGTTCAGTGAGGATCTCTGAATGATCCAATGTTGACCTAAATGACTAATGATGATAAATACAATCCACCTGTGTGTAATCAAGTCTCCGTATAAATGCACCTGCACTGTGATAGTCTCAGAGGTCCGTTAAAAGCGCAGAGAGCATCATGAAGAACAAGGAACACACCAGGCAGGTCCGAGATACTGTTGTGAAGAAGTTTAAAGACGGATTTGGATACAAAAAGATTTCCCAAGCTTTAAACATCCCAAGGAGCACTGTGCAAGCGATAATATTGAAATGGAAGGAGTATCAGACCACTGCAAATCTACCAAGACCTGGCCGTCCCTCTAAACTTTCAGCTCATACAAGGAGAAGACTGATCAGAGATGCAGCCAAGAGGCCCATGATCACTCTGGATGAACTGCAGAGATCTACAGCTGAGGTGGGAGACTCTGTCCATAGGACAACAATCAGTCGTATATTGCACAAATCTGGCCTTTATGGAAGAGTGGCAAGAACAAAGCCATTTCTTAAAGATATCCATAAAAAGTGTCGTTTAAAGTTTGCCACAAGCCACCTGGGAGACACACCAAACATGTGGAAGAAGGTGCTCTGGTCAGATGAAACCAAAATTGAACTTTTTGGCAACAATGCAAAACGTTATGTTTGGCGTAAAAGCAACACAGCTCATCACCCTGAACACACCATCCCCATTGTCAAACATGGTGGTGGCAGCATCATGGTTTGGGCCTGCTTTTCTTCAGCAGGGACAGGGAAGATGGTTAAAATTGATGGGAAGATGGATGGAGCCAAATACAGGACCATTCTGGAAGAATGATGATGGAGTCTGCAAAAGACCTGAGACTGGGACGGAGATTTGTCTTCCAACAAGACAATGATCCAAAACATAAAGCAAAATCTACAATGGAATGGTTAAAAAATAAACATATCCAGGTGTTAGAATGGCCAAGTCAAAGTCCAGACCTGAATCCAATCGAGAATCTGTGGAAAGAACTGAAAACTGCTGTTCACAAATGCTCTCCATCCAACCTCACTGAGCTCGAGCTGTTTTGCAAGGAGGAATGGGAAAACATTTCAGTCTCTCGATGTGCAAAACTGATAGAGACATACCCCAAGCGACTTACAGCTATAATCGCAGCAAAAGGTGGCGCTACAAAGTATTAACTTAAGGGGGCTGAATAATTTTGCACGCCCAATTTTTCAGTTTTTGATTTGTTAAATAAGTTTGAAATATCCAATAAATGTCGTTCCTCTTCATGATTGTGTCCCACTTGTTGTTGATTCATCACAAAAAAATACAGTTTTATATCTTTATGTTTGAAGCCTGAAATGTGGCTAAAGGTCGCAAAGTTCAAGGGGGGCGAATACTTTCGCAAGGCACTGTACCTACGACATTTAAACTGGAACAAACAACTCAGTAATGGGTGCAGAAAGTATAACTGATTGGATTAGTTTATAAAAATGCATTCTATTTACCTTTGTGTCGCATAAGATTAATCAATCAATCAATGCACATGCTTCAAAAATAGATATTGAAACAGACAATTCTAAAACTCAACCTGCAAGAGAGCATGCTGAGAAGTATGATGGGTGTGGTTTTGGTTCAAAGTGATGTGTATGAGTTTCAGGTCCCTGTACTGGAGTAAAACTGGGCCTCAAAATATAGCCTTATGAAATACATATGGTATTGGGTTAAATAATAATAAAAAATAATAACATATCTGCTTGGGATCTCACTTAGTGAAGTCCATAAGACTGAAAACAGAGGAACGCAACAACCATACCTCTGTCACGCCTTGGTCTTAGTGTTTTGTGTTTCCGTTATATATTTTGGTCAGGCCAGGGTGTGACATGGGTTTACGTTTTGTGTTTCGTATTGGGGTTTTATAGGATTTGGGATTGCTAGGTTTAGGGGTGTGTCTAGTTAGGCTTGGCTGCCTGAGGCGGTTCTTGATCAGAGTCAGGTGCTTCTCGTTGCCTCTGATTGGGAACCGTATTTAGGTAGCCTGAGTTCGCTTTGTTTTTCGTGGGTGATTGTTCCTGTCTCTGTGTAGTGTTCACCAGATAGGCTGTATTAGGTTTCACGTTCCGTTTGTTGTTTTTTGTTGTATTTATCGTTATTTCATGTACCGTCACTTTTTTCATTAAAGACGTGAGTAACCACCACGCTGCATTTCGGTCCGACTCTCTATCAACAAACGAAGAACGCCGTTACAACCTCTGTCACTAACAAATACAGTCATGGCTGGTAACGCTACAATGTAATTGAAAGGCAAGGCACTGGGAAATATGTGAATAAGGCATTACACTTGGTGACAGATTTTCATGTGAATATTCAAAAATCCTCATAAAAACAGTATGCCCATTTTCCCACCAGATATGCTTTCATCAAATTGACTTGTTGCGGATAGAAGGCTGAGTGTGATGACGTAGTGCACATAAAAATATGTTTTGTGGTTAAATTCCCATGTACCAAATAAAAAATAAGAGTTAAATATGTTTCCATCGCATTTTCAATTCTACTGATTGTTTTGTGTTACATGGCAAACGTGCCCACTCTGGTCTTGGAACATGTGCTCTAGCCAACAGCTCGCAGACAGTGTGGGAAGGCTACCTACATGATGAGATTATTATGGATAAGTGTTATCCCTGTACACCAAGTCAGAACCGTAGGATAAATAAAGGGGGCATACAGTGGGGAGAACAAGTATTTGATACGCTGCTGATTTTGCAGGTTTTCCTACTTACAAAGCATGTAGAGGTCTGTAATTTTTTATCATAGGTATACTTCAACTGTGAGAGACGGAATCTATAACAAAAATCTAGAAAATCACATTGTATGATTTTTAAGTAATTCATTTGCATTTTATTGCATGCAATAAGTATTTGATCACCTACCAACCAGTAAGAATTCCGGCTCTCACTGACCTGTTAGTTTTTCTTTAAGAAGCCCTCCTGTTCTCCACTCATTACCTGTATTAACTGCACCTGTTTGAACTCGTTACCTGTATAAAAGACACCTGTCCACACACTCAATCAAACAGACTCCAACCTCTCCACAACAGCCAAGACCAGACAGCTGTGTAAGGACATCAGGGATAAAATTGTAGACCTGCACAAGGCTGGTATGGGCTACAGGACAATAGGCAAGCAGCTTGGTAAGAAGGCAACAACTGTTGGCGCAATTATTAGAAAATGGAAGAAGTTCAAGATGGCAGTCAATCACCCTCGGTCTGGGGCTCCATGCAAGATCTCACCTCATGGGGCATAATGATTATGAGGAAGGTGAGGGATAAGCCCAGAACTACACGGCAGGACCTGGTCAATAACCTGAAGAGAGCTGGGACCACAGTCTCAAAGAAAACCATTAGTAACACACTACGCCGTCATGGATTAAAATCCTGTAGCGCACGCAAGGTCCCCCTGCTCAAGCCAGCGCATGTCCAGGCCCGTCTGAAGTTTGCCAATGACCATGGGACCAATGGGAGAATGTAATGTGGTCTGATGAGACAAAAATAGAGCTTTTTGGTTTAAACTCCACTCGCCGTGTTTGGAGGAAGAAGAAGGATGAATACAACCCCAGGAAACATCATTCTTTGGGGATGCTTTTCTGCAAAGGGGACAGGACGACGAGGGGAGGATGGATGGGGCCATGTATCGTGAGATCTTGGCCAACAACCTCCTTACCTCAATAAGAGCATTGGAGATGGGTCATGGCTGGGTCTTCCAGCATGACAACGACCCAAAACATACAGCCAGGGCAACTAAGGAGTGGCTCCGTAAGAAGCATCTCAAGGTCCTGGAGTGGCCTAGCCAGTCTCCAGACCTGAACCCAATAGAAAATCTTTGGAGGGAGCTGAAAGTCCGTATTGCCCAGTGACAGCCCCGAAACCTGAAGGATCTGGAGAAGGTCTGTATGGAGGAGTGGGCCAAAATCCCTGCTGCAGTATGTGCAAACCTGGTCAAGAACTACAGGAAACGTATGATCTCTGTAATTGCAAACAAAGGTTTCTATACCAAATATTAAGTTCTGCTTTTCTGATGTGTCAAATACTTATTGCATACAATAAAATGCAAATGAATTACTTAAAAATCATACAATGTGAATTTCGTTTTAGATTCCGTCTCTCACAGTTGAAGTGTACCTATGATAAAAATTACAGACCTCTACATGCTTTGTAAGTAGGAAAACCTGCAAAACCGGCAGTGTATCAAATACTTGTTCTCCCCACTGTATAAGCAGCCAATGAAAGCTCTGACAATTTTCGATGACTACATATCTCTAAAACAGGTTATAGGCTACATGTGCACCACCAAGTCAGAACATTAGGCGAAATTAAGAGGGGAAAATATATCAAATTATTAGGGTGAGGCACATGGGCTACTAACAGCTTACTACACAACATACACTTAATATGACTTTCTTAGCTACAGTATACATATCTCCCTGGCATATTAGATCATTTATGCAGCAGCATACAAGACATTTTTGGGTTCACCTTGTGCTGTGCTCACTTGAACAGGAAGGAGGCGCGGCGGTCCTTCATTGGCTAATTTTGTCATCAAAGTCTGGCATTCTCTGGCTTTATGGTGCTTTCAAGACAACTCAGAAAAAAACAAGGTCGAATCATGATGACGTCAGTGATCTTCAGGTCGTAGCTCTAGAAAGAGGCCTGAGTTCCTGACTTGCAATTCTGAGTTGGATGACCAAAACATATTTCCCCAGTCAGAGCAAATTTTTTCCCAAGTTCCCAGTTGTCTTCAACTCACTGAAGTCAGATTTCCCAGTTCCGAGTTAACAGTTGTTTTGAGCGAGGTAGAAATCATGCTGGATTGACAGCATGGCCAATGTTGAATGTTTAACATTTTAAACTTGGGAAAGAGACCCTTAAACCCAGACTTGGGAACACAAACCCACTTAACTGAATAGCAGGCTAGTGATTGCTTTGCAATGCTTGCAGTTAGCCACTGATTCTTTCCAAACCACTCATTGTTGAGTTTGCGATTTCCAACTTGTTGTGTAATGTTTATGTCCAATACGTTGTATCTATAATTTCTTTAAATTATTTCTCTTCGTACGACAAGTATTAAAAATAATTTTCCAGTAGATTGTCGACTTGATTCATGATGATGACTGCTAGCTAAGATTTTGAAAGTATGATGTTGATATGATCAGTCCAATCAAAGCTACTGTAGATATAAAGTGATTTGACGTCATTTTATCTGTGACCAATGACCTTGAGCCTTCTTGGATGGGCACTTCTAATGTAACTCTATAGCAGCACCCAAGGGACTTGAATTTTCGAGCTCTACCCTTAGATTTGGTGGTGATGTAGTGTCCCCATGAGTGACAGAACACTGAGCCAATCATGTCGTAACTAGAGAACATTACCAACCCCTACGCTCCGTATTTTCCGCTGGCTGCTCCACCACCACAGAAAGCACTGAGCTGGGATGAAACACCTGCATTTTGGAGCTGCCATACTCAAGAAAGCAAAAAAGAGACAATGTTTGTATGCCGCTTTTTTAACTCAATGATTTTTTTACATTGTTTGAAAACTGATATGTGACATGTATTAATGCCAAAATAAAATGCTTTTTTTTTGTTGATAAAATTGTGGGGCTCAAGCTCTGCCCAACCTTCTGTGAATGATGGGTCGCCACTGCCTGAGTGCCTGAACCATGACGCTAATCTCACAGCCTGGGGAAGCACAGAACAGCACACTCATTTACAGTTTACACGGAGGTACACACACAGGCACGCACAGACACGCCGATTATGCTCACACACAAGCTCACAAAGGCCCGCATACACACACACATAACTCATTCAACAATACACACACACACAAAGAGTTTAAGAGCTATACATACAAACATACATAAAGACGTATACCACAACATGAACACAGGCACATCATCAGCAAACCAGTGCCTGCGAATCATGAACACCACCACCCACTCATACTGTACATGCTGTGGTTGTACATAAATTGCATACATAGTCCTGGTCCTAGTACTGGTGCACAAACAGTTTCTTTCACACACACTCCTACTCACACCTCCACAAACCAGTGGTACACTGAAAGGGCAGAAATCCCTCATCCAGACATTATCCAGCTGGTTTAGAGCAGGCCTCAGGCATGCAGGGGGGATTTACTCTGCCTCTTCATTCTGTCACAGCCTTTATGTGTTTTAGCTTCCTCAAAACACACATGCATGATCACGCACACCATACACAAAAGCTTACAAACTCACAAAACACGCAAACACACAAACAAACACAAACACACAACCATACTGTACACAAACTCATACACCAAACACACACACACATACACACCTCATACTCCTGTACATTTTAAATGTGTTCAATTCTCGGGCCGACTCTCTTCTCTGTATACATCAATGATGTTGCTCTTGCTGCTGGTGATTCTCTGATCTACCTCTACGCAGACAACACCATTCTGTATACTTCTGGCCCCTCTTTGGACACTGTGTTAACTAACCTCCAGACGAGCTTCGATGCTATACAATTCTCCTTCCGTGGCCTCCAACTGCTCTTAAACACAGGTAAAACTAAAAGCATGCTATTCAATCGATCACTGCCCTCACCTGCTCGCCCGTCCAGCATCACTACTCTGGACAGCTCTGACTCAGAATACGTGGACAACTACAAATACCTAAGTGTCTGGTTAGACTGTAAACTCTCCTTCCAGACTCACATCAAACATCTCTAATCCAAAATTAAATCTAGAATCGGCTTCCTATATCGCAACAAAGCATCCTTCACTCATGCTGCCAAACATACCCTCGTAAAACTGACCATCCTACCGATCCTCGACTTCGATGATGTCATCTATAAAATAGCCTCCAACACTCTACTCCACAAACTGGACGCAGTCTATCACAGTGCCGTCCGTTTTGTCACCAAAGCCCCATACACTACCCACGATTGCGACCTGTACGCTCTCGTTGGTTGCCCTTGCTTCATACTCGTTGCCAAACCCACTGGCTACAAGTTATCTACAAGTCTCCGCTAGGTAAAGCCCCGCCTTATCACAGCTCACTGGTCACCATAGCAGCACCAACTCGTAGCACGCGCTCCAGCAGGTATATCTCACTGGTCACCCCCAAAGCCAATTCCTCCTTTGGTCGTCTTTCCTTTCAGTTCTCTCCTGCCAATGACTGGAATGAACTGCAAAAATCTCTGAAGCTGGAGACTCCTATCTCCCTCACTAGCTTTAAGCACCAGCTGTCAGAACAGCTCACAGCACCTGTACATAGCCCATCTGTAAACAGCCCATCTATCTACCTACCTCATCCCCATACTGTATTTAATTATTTATCTTGCTCCTTTGCACCCCAGTATCTCTACTTGCACATTCATCTTCTGCACATCTACCATTCCAGTGTTTAATTGCTATATTGTAATTACTTTGCCACCATGGCCTATTTATTTTATGTCCTTAACTTACCTCATTTGCACTCGCTGTATATAGACTTTTAGTTTTCTTTTATTCTACTGTATTATTGACTGTGTGTTTTATTTTTTACATGTGTAACTCTGTTGTTGTATGTGTCGAATTGCTATGCTTTATCTTGGCCAAGTCACAGTTGCAAATGAGAACTTGATCTCAACTAGCCTACCTGGTTAAATAAAGGTGAAATAAAAAAATATGTTCACCCAGCTTAGTGCCTTCCCTTCCAGAAAAGATAAGGCAGGCAAGTAGGACGAGATGTCATTTAGGTATCATCAGCCCTGTCTATTTGATGCCAAGGCCTCGTAAATGCATTTATTACCCGAGTCTCCAAACAGCACAGGGACTAATGAAGCTCATCAAAGCCACAGCAGCAGCACACAACCAGGAGAAGACAGATCTGGTCCCTTATCCAGGGTTAGGCTGTGTGGGTCTCTCTCTGTACCCACATAGAGCTCATTGGTTCTGGGGGTAAGAAGCTAACAGACACCCTGTTTAGAGCTCTGAACAGAGGTCTGGAAGTCTTAGACCAAAGATGGATGCTCTTTTTCCTGTCCTGCTGAGTTTTTTGTAAGAGCATTAGGTTTCCTTGAGCTGAGTCCACTCTGCCAACATAAGCACTCACTGTTCCACAAAGACATCAATAGCTAAAACCTTCTCAATCACCGAATCTGGACACCAAAATACACAAAGGCAAGCATATGAATAAAAATGAGCCAAATTGCTTTTTATCCATTGGGGAGGAGACAGTGTATACAGAGTGCCTGTCTTCAGTATCCGTTTTGCTCAGTGACTTAACCCTCGGCTTTCAGATGCTGGCTGGTACTGCCAAGAGGAAACTGGGTCTAATGAGAACATGATAGCACTTTTCACAGGGAAGAATAATGTGTTTCTCTTCATTCATTCGGCCCTTTTCATTGGGCCTAAAATGTGAGCAGTGTTTCCCAATCAGCAGCCACACAACAGGCTCACTCACATTCATGCTGTCACCATGGTGACCGGCTATGCCACATGTCTGCTTCATACCCAAATGAGGAGACAGCTGTGTGTGCCATTAGGCGTCGTAGAGCGAAAAGCGAACAAGAACTACCGCTAGCACGAGATCACAACGATAAACATCCATATGCAATGACCGGATTAAACATCAGACACCATCCAACGAAAGTCTGATAATTGCTATACCAGCAGACAATGGCTCCCACTATAGCGTGGCTACGTTCAGTCTTCCGCTACCACAACAAAGAAACAAGGGTCTGCTGTTACCTAGTAGATTCTACTGACTACATCTACAAACACACTGCAGCATGTCTCCTTCCCAAACAACAACTATTACTGATGAAACATAGCATATCACAATACAGCAACCACAGCCAAACCTACCATTCCATCACTATTATTAGTTTTCAGTCACAATACTCCTATATTACAGCTCCATACACGAGTCCCCAGCTCCGCCATGTGCTGCTGACAGCCAGCCGGCCTGCCAGGCGTGTGTAGCTGATGGGCACTGCATGTCCTTGCTGGGCAATTCCACGGAAACAGAATTAGACTTTGACTCAGATTTTTCACTTTAAAATGTATGCCAACCAAATCCATTGATTTCAAAGTTTAACAAACTATACAACTCTATGCACAAGGACTACTTTGAACAATTTACCCCCTGAAAATGTCACAAAAACACATTGACTGGAAGAACTATGCTGATGCAAAGTTTGGTAAGATTAAGATTCAAAGATGTCTGCAGAAACAATGGGGTGTCAGCTGTGCTATGATATGACACCTTGAGTTAAATGCTTTTTGGGGTTATTGAACTACAGTAGGTGAAGTGGATTTACATCCGGTAATGGAAGTACGGTAACAGAATTACATCATGGGTCCCTGATCTGTACTATATAAAAATGCATAATTATGGATATGAATATCATTCTCTTCGTGGTTATGTATCCTGAATAGGTACACAAAAGTAGAAATATGCAATATCCTTCTTTTGCATATTTGAGTATTGTTCTACACACTGGCTAGTATTGTAATGAGCTCGGCCCCCAAACAAGACCACATTTGGTTGGTCCGGACCAGACCTAATCTGAAACAATCATAGATGTCTATGCTTCACAAGTTTGGACACCCCAGTACAGCCCAGTAGAGCACAGCAGAGTACAGTTCAGTAAAGTAGTTAAATACAGTACATTATACTGTAGTCTACGTTAATGCCCTATAATGTACTCTACTCTATTCTACTGTACTTTACTGTTCTCTACTACGCTCTACTGTATAGTACTGTGCTTTCCAAATCTGTGAAACATAGATGCTGGTGCAGGCTGCCGGTGCAGGCTGCCAGTGCAGGCTGAACAATTTTAAACTACTTTTCACCCGGTGTCAGTCGGTGCTCAGTGGGTGAGGATGCTTGTAACAGTAAATGGAAAGAGGGTAGGTGTCAGTAAGAGCCGGGAGAGGTGACATTAACTGGAGAGAGTGAGAGAGCGAGCGAGACGTCTATACTGTTTTTACAGTCTTCGTTTGACCACCAGATAACAGAATGAGAAAAAAAAACTTATGAGCTAGGCTTGGGCAGTAAACCGTATATATACCGTATACCACCAGGGTATTTGGAAATAGCCATGGGGTGGTTTTTCAAAATCGCCAATACCGTTGATAATATATGAAGTGTTTTCATAAATGTTCATATTTGTAGATAGTTTTTAAGTAAATACCTGCAGTCAAATTGTGCAATTTGTTATGAGATGAAGAAGATTGCGTTGTTAATTTCACCTGTCACATAATTTTGTATTATAAAGTATTATTACTGGCGCATAGTTTGTTTACAAGCATACAACGACAAGAGACCAGAGTCTTGTGAATCACTCACTGTTGTGCAGCAAACGCCGGGTGATCTAGTTACAGTATGGAATTCACAACTAAGTGTTTGCCAGCTTGATATCTTATAAATATTAAGTTAATTGTCTAAAATGTGCAAAAAGCTCTGCCGTTGTACATTTGGTTTGCTAATTTAGTAGCTAGTTATATATCTAGCTAGCTAAGTAGTTGGCTTCTTCCAAAATCAAGCTTCGCTTGGTAACACCAGAGGATCCCCTCCTGGATCAAGAGTCTTGCTGTCTAATATTTGTTTTGTGCATGCAGCAAACTATGAGCAGCATTTCTGAGTTACATGTATAACTTTATGAGCTAGGATGTCTGTCTTGCAGATAGTTTCGGTCAGAGACTGTATAAAATGTTTGCAAATGCATTCTCTATGGGATTTTACATGTACATTGCTAACCTTCGCATTACAGAGGCTATGTGGGGTTTGAAAATAGCACCCCTTGTGTTCAGTGCTGGTATGACCGGATATGCTGGCACAAGGTTGGTATGAAGGTATGACAAACTGGATACTGCCCAAGCCTATTATGAGCTGAACATACAGTACCAGTATGCCAGTGGAAGGGAGTACAGTAGCAGGTGACCCAACTGTGGTTTGTGACTACTATGATTTCCCATTGTAGCCAATTCAACTGCAGTAATTCCGTTACCGATTTTTCGGTAATTCTATTACCGATTTTTCAGTAATTTGGTAACAGAATTACGAGTTTTAATTATTTATAAACATACTTGATATTAAAAAAACTATAACTAATTGGTGGGTCTTCCTTTACTTGCTGCGTCTGTGAACGTTCATTATCCTTCCTCATCATGAGGGAGAGAAATTAGAAAAGATCTTAGATATGTGGGTTTTTGGTAACAGAATTACAAGGTAAAAGGCATTGTGTCTTAAACTTAATTCATCCAAAACTAAATATGTGTTGATAATAGTTGGCAGGGGTCTTTGATTCAACATTATTGTGTTTTGATGTATTTCTAATATCTTTTAAGACTTTTTCTGTTAGATGTTGTCTAAGACACCTTTTCCATCTGTTTGACCAGAAATCAAAGCCTTTGCTTATCCTGGAAAATGGTTGAAAAATGTATATATGCCTTCAATTCTCAAAAATATAGACTTAGCTTCATTTGACACCCAATTTGACATGCTCCTATGAACTTCACTTGAAGGTGCTCATAGGTTCATTTCGCAGCAGTCATAAAACATACAAACAAAATTACAAATTAAAAAACAACAGCAAATAGCAAGGGATATTTACAAGCAAGTAGCCTGGGTAACTGCATTTTCATTAGTCTGAGTGAGAGGCACCCTGTTCCTCCTGCATTGGCCTACCTGAGAGGCACGCTGCTCCTCCTGCATTGGCCTACCTGAGAGGCACGCTGCTCCCCTGCATTAGTCTGCCTGAGAAGCAGCCTGTTCGGGCCCCATTAGTATGCAGGCGTCCCGCTCCACATCACACAGGGCTTTGGTGCAGCTGGTGGAGGCAGAGCAGAGGTGTGGAGCTGAGAAGAGGAGGAGGAAATGTGTCTGTTCAGCCAGAGAGAGGAAGGAGGGGGAGGGGACTGGGGAGCAATTCTCCTTCTGAGGAGCACTACTGCTTCTGAGCCAATAGGAATCCTTCTCTGCTCTGCTCTTCCATAAAGCAATTGGTGGCCTCTCAGGGGTGTGTGCTTAGTCCTCTCCTGCAGTGAAGCGGGTTGAGAGCATCAAGTTCATCGGTGTCCACATCACTAAGGATCTATCAGGGTCCAAACACACCAACACAGTTCTGAAGAGGGCACGGCAATGCCTCCTCCCCCTCAGGCGATGAAAAAATTTGACATGGGTCCCCAGATCCTCCAAAAGTTCAACAGCTGCACCATTGAGAGCATCTTGACTGGCTGCATCACCACTTGGTATGGCAACTGCTTCGCATCCGACTGCAAGGTGCTACAGAGAGTAGTGTGTACACCCCAGTACATCACTGGGGCTGAGCTCCCTGCCACCCAGGACCTCTATACCAGGCGGTGTCAGAGGAAGTTCCTAAAAATTTTTTGTCAAAGACTCCAGCCACCCAAGTCATGCACTGTTCTCTCTGCTACCGCACGGCACCAAGTCTGGAACCAATAGGGCCCTGAAACGCTTCTAACCTTAAGCCATAAGACTGCAAAATAGTTAGTTAAATATTTCACCAAATAGCTACCTGGAATGCATTAACCCTTTTTGCATGAACTTTGACTCCTCACATACGCTGCTACTACTCTTTACTATCTATCACTTTATTCCTAGTTATATGTACATATCTACCTCAAATACCTCGCACCCCTACACATCGACTCGGTACAGATAAAACACATAGAATTATGCTAACAGCATCTAATGTGACAAGGTTTAATGAATACTTTTGTTCGAGTAAGCTAATGTGAGGCAGTCTTGTATGTTTCAGTAGCTGAAGCTATTCAGATCCAACATGGGCGTTTCACAAATGCCTAATTCCCTATGGACAGAGATGGTGCTGACAGTAACAATTTCTCTCTCACACAATCTTTCTCTATATATGAGAGAGAGATATCATAATATATAAATAAGAGAGAGAGAGAGACAGAGACTAGATCAATATATATACATATATCTTCTGTCTTTCTCCTATTTTTTTCTCATTCTATCTGCAACGACAAAGAAATGCCAATATGCCCTTTGAGCATGGATCAATCATGCTGACTTTGGCAAAGTCCTTCAACATTGCACCAATAGAGAGACGCACGTCAAATATCTCAAAGGATACTCATGTGGGACAAAGCCTAAAAATATCATCACAGCAGTCAGGCATGTAGATTACACAATAAAATTCTACTAAGTAAGCATTTTCCAATAGATTGGTGGCCCAATAACACTTTATGCAAAAATATACTAGTCCAATCAGAACTTCTCAGTCCATATTCTGATTCTGAGTACCCCAATAACAGTAAGTGCTCTTTGTAACCAGAAGTATAGTAGAGAGATGCTAGGATCCATTACCAATCCACATACAGTGGTATGAGAGCAAAATCAAGCAGTCAGCATCTCTGAATACCCATTCTCTCTGAGATTTGAGTCATAGCAGCTGCTTGTCTCAGAATAATGGCCATTAATTCATTCCCTACCCAAACATTAGATGGGTAGAGTTTGATAATCAGCTGCCTCAGTCAGAAACATCTTTACAAAAACCTCACAATGGCGTGACATATTTCCCTCACCCCTCAACTTGCAGTCACAATGGGAGAGGGTCGAACTGGAGCACCTCAGTCATCCCCCCTCAAACACCCCACTGAACCCTAAAATTAGAGCCCACAGTGCAGAGTCAGTCCCAGGCTCTCTCAATGGGTCTCAACAACTTGTGTTGTGAACACATGCGAGTGTGCACACACACACACACACACACATCGTGTTAAACACGTCTTTGAGTTGGCTGGTTCTCACGACTCCTGAACTGCTGGCGGAGAATGCTGCTTTGTGCGTGTGGGTGGGGGAGGGCACGGCATACACACTGCCTGTGCCAGGCCTTCTTCCTAAAGCGGGTTATACCTAATAGCTTCTTCCCGCCTCCTCCCTCACCACTCTGGCTAGAGTACATCCACATATGTCAGCATTCTCAAAGTTTTCCCAAGACAAAGCCCTGGTTCAGTTGGCAAGGCCAAAGAGGACAGTAGTGAATAACAGGATAATTTAAATCAACTGAGCCTCGGCCAATGGATTTCGCACATTGCCTAATCAGGCTCAATTGAATAAAAATGACCGAAACTGCAATTCCTTGAAAACAAAATCCTTAAGCTGAAAAACGAAACCCTGCTTAACTTTTATGTTGATTGCCTCTGTAACTGTAGGACTGTTCATCAAACCAACTATTACAACTTATGATCCAGCTTTTAATCCTCCACATTACCAAGACTTGACTTGTGAAGGCTTGATTGAATGTGGCCCTGAGTCACTCAAAGCATATTTAGCTCTGTGGCTTTAGCTTCAGCGAGCAGTAACAGGTGCCACGGTCACACAATAGCTGCAACAGACCCGATGAGGATGAGAAATCAATTTACAAAGGTGTCCCAAATTTTTTGGGCACCTCCCCTACCAGCTCTGCCCCCAATTTATCTTGAGCAACCCATTGTCTTTTTCTTTTCCTCTGAAGACTTCTTGTCGAATTTCTCCACAGAGTAGTCGAGACATCTGCCAGGATCCTCACACTTTCGTATGCAAATTAATGTGATAGGGCATGAGGGCCGGCAGTCAGCTGTTTCAGCTGCTTTCCCTGTGATTGTGTTGTGTGTGGCAATAATATAGGCGACATTATTGTTTAGCATTTTCTTCTGCTCTTGTTTATAAAGCGGTTTATAGTGGGCTATTTTACTGTGAGTGCATGTTTGTCCACAGTGTTAAATCAACACTGAGTGTTACAGTTAACACTGGTTCAGTGTCTATACAGGTCCACACTTTTCAGTGTTAAATTAACGCACTGCTTAGTGTAAAGCCTTATTCCCATATTTCCCAGTGCCTTTCTTGTGAATTCATTACCACCAATGACTGTATTTGTTAGTGACTGCAATGGTTGTTGCACTCAGCCATGTTCATGTTATCTTTAAAGTTAAATTACTTGTAACACAAAGATCCCTTTTTTGTCTGTCCACAACACTTTATTCCAAACTTACTCTGTCCAGTGTCTGTTCTTTTGCCCATTGTAATCTTTTATTTTTATTGGCCCGTCTGTGATATGGCTTTTTCTTTGCAACTCTGCCTAGAAGGCCAGCATCCCGAAGTCGCTTCTTCACTGTTAATGTTGAGACTGGTGTTTTGTGGGTACTATTTAATGAAGCTGCCAGTTGAGGACTTGTGAGACGTCTGTTTCTCAAACTAGACACTCTAATGTACTTGTCCTCTTGCTCAGTTGTGCACTGGGGCCTCCCACTCCTCTTTCTACTCTGGTTAGATCCAGCTTGCGCTGTTCTGTGAAGGGAGTAGTACACAGCGTTGTACGAGATCTTCAGTTTCTTGCCAATTTCACGCATGGAATAGCCTTCATTTCTCAGAACAAGAACAGACTGACGAGTTTCAGAAGAAAGGTCTTTGTTTCTGGCCATTTTGAGCCTGTAATCGAACCCACAAATGCTGATGCTCCAGATACTCAATTAGTCCAAAGGCCAGTTTTATTGCTTCTTTAATCAGCACAACAAGTTTCAGCTGTGCTAACATAAGGGTTTTCCAATGATCAATTAGTATTTTAAAATGATCAACTTGGAATAGCTAACACAACGTGCCATTGGAACACAGGAGTGATGGTTGCTGATAATGGGCCTCTGTACGCCTATGTAGATATTCCACACAAAAAATCTGCCGTTTCCAGCTACAAAAGTCATTTACAACATTAATAATGTCTACACTGTATTTCTGATAAATTTGATGTTATTTTAAAATGGACAAACAAAACAAGGACTTTTCTAAGTGACCCCAAACATTTGAACGATAGTGAATATATATTATTTATTTATTTTTTGGGGGGGGGTCACTTAGAAATGTCCTTGTCCTTGAAAGAAAAACACATTTTTTTTGTCCATTAAAATAACATAAATCACCTTTGTAAATTGATTCCTCATCGGGTCTGTTGTCGCAGCTATTGCGTGACAGTGTATCTTTTTGTTTTTTACTGGGGGGGGGACAAATTCAGCCTGCAGGATGCCAGTTGGGGAACCCTGTCATAAGGCCTTATTTTAAGGGCTTAGTTTTACTCTAATATAGTGGTCTGAAACTCAGGGCAGCAAGTCACATTACACAGGTTTGTAAAGTGATGTGTAACTCCTATTGGAATCCAGCCGGAGTGGGGCTATCCAACGTTTGGAATTTTTATTCAGAATGACTGCTAGGATTGGGAAGACTACGATACCTAAAGCTATAAACTGGAACAACCATTTCAGATACTGGTGTAATAAGCACAAATAACAGATTATTAGTTTCAAAAAAATATATGGTATGTATATTTGAGTAGCATAACATGAATTGAATTAATCAAAAACACACATATTGAAACAAACAATTAAAAAATCTACCTCCAATAGAGCATGCTGGGAAATTTGATAACAATTGGTGTGGTTTTGGTTTAACACTGGTTATTAACACCAACACACTGGTTATTATCACCAACACACTGGTTATTATCACCAACACACTGGTTATTATCACCAACACATTCATTTACATCAATGACTGTTAATTTAACACTTACAGAGTTAATTTAACACCCCACCAACACTAGAAATGTGACACTGAAAAATCAACACTAGGTAACACTATGCAATTTCCTGTGTCAGTGTGTCATCCCTCAGACAAAATCGATATGAATTCGCATTCTCAATTGATAGTAATTCATTAATATATGCACACACATATCAGACTACATCCTCCATATTATTTGCCACATGTGGGCTACTGAATGCGGATCACAGTGCCCTTGCAAATCCAATGGGTGCACTGATGCTGTAGCTAGCCCTACCATTTGATGTGAGATTCAGCCAGCTTCTACAATATTAATATGAGCAGCAAGGGTTCCGTAGACCTAAATAAACAAAGAGCTTAGCCTACATATTTTATTTGGACGATATGCCAATTGTGCTGTCACCACCACATTAGAAAGAATAATGCAACATCTTTCCTCTCCTCAATGACAGTCACATTCACTTCAATACGTGAGGAGTGCAGTGACTATAGGAGGCATATTTGTTTGAATCCTTGGCAAGGTGCAGATCATTTCAGACCATGCCTATTTATTCCGAAATTACCGTTTCCAATTAAGTTCATGATTTTATATCTGTGAATAATATTCAAAAGCTAAGCATGCGATTCTCATTAATTGACTTATTTCACAATGGTTAACCAGATACGTAAATTGTAGCATAGGTCCTACATATGAAAATGAGCAATTGGTCTCACCTTAGCATTATATCAACCACAAGAATGCCTCTCCCCCTGTACACATACTTAGCTGCCACCGGAAAAAAACAGGCAATTTGAGCGCTCAGTCTTGAAAGATAATATTACTATATATATGAAAAATTAATAATACAATATTTAACTTAGCAAAAAGCGACGTCTCTTTACAGAGGTTTAGTTTTGATTTCTTCAGCCGCCGTTCTTCTGTCCTCTGTGCTTCGCCCGCGGCTGACTGAATAGCTTTATCATCGCCACTGGTAACCCGAGCACAGCGCTTGCCTTGAGCTCGCGCTTCTCTGAGCTCGTACCCTCCTCCAAGTAAACACACAGAGAGCACCTGGCGCTGACCAGAGCTGCGAGTCCTGTCAACTGATTTCAAACGCGAGATTGGTCGTGCGGCAGTGTATGTCATCACAGCCTGGTGCCCAACTAGACGACCTCACCATCTGCTCGAGTTCTGCTGTGATGGGAACAAAAGAAACTCGCTGTGGGAAACTAGAAGCAAGGGTGAGGTTGGCGTGGCAAGGGATGAAAGGGTTACATTTTTTACAAGTTCCAGTGTTTGTCAGAAAGTGTCCAATGTAAGGTGAAGTGAGTCAATGACCTCTAAAATTAACTAATCTTGCATGAATCCAAAAACCTAGCCTACACTGAATCTACATAATGGCCTTGGAAAAGGTTTGGTGGCATATAGCTCAGTATCGGGCAACTGGTTTTGAGTTATGTTGAGGTGTACAGTAAATCTAGGGTGTGGCAATATTTTGATGTCAAATTATAGGCCTAATTCCATTCTGTCTGGATGTGTGATGTCTTGGTAATCTGTGACTAAAATATCACTACACAGCTATGATATATAATTTTACCAGCACACACTATAGAGAACATGCACATGTGTGCCACACACACACAGTAAAATTACATTGATGTTCTCTCTCCACCTGTCAACCTTCTCTCCTCTCTTTCTGCTTCCTTCCTTCCTTCTTCTCCTAGGATAGCTTTGAAGTGACAGTGCTTCATCACATTCTGTTTCATCTCTTAGAGCTGCCTGCTTCCACCTGAGCTGATGCATTGAGCCTGAAGGACCTTGCAAGGCACAAGTGGGATCATTCTTGTGCTTGAGACAGACATGATAGGATGAGTGCAGCTTTTCTCCTGTTTGTTGATATTGTACTGGCATGTTAGGTTGTACTGTTGAGTGGTAAAGGGTCACAGACTTCGGTGGAGAAATCAGTCAGAACTTCCTGACATCATTGTGTGAGAACATAAATCTGATAGACCATTTCAGCGATTGTCACACTTTTTCCGGTCATTGATTCAATGTCTTGAGCCCTCATACTAACTTTTATTCATATTGAACATCATCGTCAAATCAAAATGTTATTTGTCACATGCGCCAAATACAAATACGACCGTATAGTGATGTGCTTCCTTACAAGCCCTTAAACAACAATGCAGTTAAGAAAATACCAAAAAAAAAGTTACAAAAGTAACAAATAATTATTTGAATCAATATTTCGCTTTCTCTAGCGTATGATCAACAAATGGATCCATACGAGACAACTTCAGAAAGGAAGAGCAAGAGCGGTGGTTTTCACATCCCTATTTAAGCGCCCACACCAACAGAAATCCAATTTTTTGAGCTGAAAGACAATTGCCAGAGCTTACCCATCATGTTGTATAACAATGTATGTCAATAGGTCATCATTTTAGTCAAAGTATGATGTATTTGCTCTTGAAGAGAGAAATCTGAAGTGGGACATTCGTGGAAATCCGTGTCAATGCCCTGTCTTTTCCTATGAGATGACGTGCAAATTCTTTTCAGCCTATGTTTCATTTCAGGGCTAGATTTTATTTGATCGTTACCAGTTACCTGTATGTTTATTAATCAGAAACAGCTGCAATGTTCTTCCTCTTCACAACTGAACTGAACCAAACAGCCTTGTGTCCACTTGGTCGCCTGAGCAATGGAGCAAATACAAATAGGTGGTCCAAATGTTTTTCACTTATTGTTGAGCTAGTCTGTATAAAACATATATACAGTATACCTGACTATTTTATAAATGGTATAAATGCGTGATATGATTGAATTTTGCAAAACCCACTCACCTAGTCACCCCAAGATGAATGGTTTTGACCACTAAAGTTTTTCTTCACTACACTCTTGGCTCCACTGCTTTGATATGTATGTATCCTATAATGAAAAGACACAGTGGCGTCATTAGACCTGAACTTTCAAGGCTTCAAACTCAGATGTTTTTGTTTTCTAACATTTTGATGGTCTATAAAAAATGTATTATAATAATGAAAAAAATATACACAAAATCAAATGTGTTTTATATACACTACCGGACAAAAGTTATAGAACAACATTGTAGAATAATAGTGAAGACATCAAATTGATGAAATAACACATATGGAATCATGTAGTAACCAAAAACGTGTAAAACAAATCTAAATATATTTTATATTTGAGATTCTTCAAATAGCCACCCTTTGCCTTGATGACAGCTTTGCACATTCTTAGCATTCTCTCAACCAGCTTCATGAGGTAGTCACCTGGAATGCATTTCAATTAACAGATGTGCCCTGTTTAAAGTTAATTTGTGGAATTTCTTTCCTTCTTAATGTGTTTCAGCCAATCAGTTGTGTTGTGACAACAGAATATAGCCCTATAAATCCATATTAAGGCAAGAACAGCTAAAATAAGCAAAGAGAAATGACAGTCCATCATTACTTTCAGACACACCACAAAAAACAATATACAATACATACAGTTGAAGTCGGAAGTTTACATTCACTTAGGTTAGAGTCATTAAAACTCGTTTTTCAACCACTCCACAAATTTCTTAATAACAAACTATAGTTTTGGCAAGTCGGTTAGGACATCTACTTGGTGTATGACACAAGTCATTTTTCCAACAATTGTTTACAGACAGATTATTTCACTTATAATTCACTGTATCACAATTCCAGTGGGTCAGAAGTTCACATTCAGTAAGTTGACTGTGCCTTTAAAAATTCTATTAAATTATGTCATGGCTTTAGAAGCTTCTGATAGGCTAATTGACATCATTTGAGTCAATTGGAGGTGTACCTGTGGATGTATTTCAAGGCCTACCTTCAAACTCGGTGCCTCTTTGCTTGACATCATGGAAAAATCAAAAGAAATCAGCCAAGACCTCAGAAGAAAATGGTAGACCTCCACAAGTCTGGTTTATCCTTGGGAGCAATTTCCAAATGCCTGAAGATACCACATTCATCTGTACAAACATTAGTATGCAAGTATAAACACCATGGGACCACGCGGCCATCATACCGCTCAGGAACGAGACGTGTTCTATCTCCTAGAGATGAACATACTTTTGTGTGAAAATTGCAAATTAAACCCAGAACAACAGCAAAGGATCTTGTGAAGATGCTCGAGGAAACAGGTACAAAAGTATCTATATCCACAGTAAAACGAGTCCTATATCGACATAACCTGAAAGGCCGCTCAGCAAGGAAGAAGTCACTGCTCCAAAACCGCCATAAAAAAAGCCAGACTACGGTTTGCAACTGCACATGGGGACAAAGATTGTACTTTTTGGAGAAATGTCCTTTGGTCTGATGAAACAAAAGTAGAACTGTTGACCATCATTATGTTTGAAGGAAAAAGGGGGAAGCTTGCAAGCTGAAGACACCATCCCAACCGTGAAGCACGGGGGTGGCAGCATCATGTTGTGGGGGGACTTTGCTGCAGGAGGGACTGGTGCACTTCACAAAATAGATGGCATCATGAGGGAGGAAAATGATGTGGATATATTGAAGCAACACCTCAATACATCAGTCAGGAAGTTAAAGCTTGGTCGCAAATGGGTCTTCCAAATGGACAATGACCCCAAGCATACTTCCAAAGTTGTGACAAAATGGCTTAAGGACAACAAAGTCAAGGTATTGGAGTGGCCATCACAAAGCCCTGACCTCAAGCCTCAATGTGGGAGCTTGTGGAAGGCTACCCGAAACGTTTGACCCAAGTTGAACAATTTAAAGGCAATGCTGCCAAATACTAATTGAGTGTATGTAAACTTCTGACCCACTGGGAATGTAATGAAATAAATAAAATCTGAAATAAATCATTCTCTATACTATTATTCTGACATATTATTCTGACATGTATAAATTAATTGATCAGTAATCACATAACAATACATTATTTGTTCAGTTTAAATGTGTGTTTGTTTGTGAGTGTGTAAGAGATAGGCTATATGAAGGAGATAACTGAGTCATTTGGTTCATTGGGCTGACCCCCAGTCTTCTCTTGAAATATGGAGGGATGTTGATATTTTGGCAATGTAAGATAAGAATTCCAGAGTATGGTACCTCTATATCGGATAGTGAATTGACTATGTGAGGTGCGGAAGTAGGGAGGGTGAAGGTTCGCGCAGTGTCTGGTGTTATATAGATGGATTTCAGAATTAAGAGTCAATTGAAGGGTTTAGGTAAACTGTCTGGGAGGTATGAGCATTTGTAGATGAAAGTGCATAATTGGCGTACATTAATGTCATAAATAGTCAAGATATTGAGTTTCTTAAGCAAAGGTGCAGATGGAGCCAGGTAATTAGAGGAGGTGGCTAGTCTTGCAAATGTATTTTGTATGATGAGTATTTTGTCTAGGTAGAAGACATACAGTGCTATGAGGCTTGAAATGTATCTCAGGTTCATCCTGGTTCCATTGATCATCCTTGATATGTTTATACAACTTGGAGCCTACCTGTGATAAAATCAATTGATTCGACATGATTTGGAAAGGCACACCCTGTTTATATTTGTATTTGTGTTTATTATGGAACCCATTAGCTGCTGCCAAGGCAGTTCCTGGGGTCCAGCAAAATTAAGGCAGTTTATACCATTTTAAAAACATTAAAATACATTCACAGATTTCACAACACACTGTGTGCCCTCAGGACCCTACTCCACAACTACCACATATCTACGGTACAAAATCCATGTTGTGTGTGTATAGTGCGTATGTTATCGTGTGTGTGTGTGTGTGTGTGTGTGTGTGTGTGTGTGTGTGTGTGTGTGTGTGTGTGTGTGTGTGTGTGTGTGTGTGTGTGTGTGTGTGTGTATGCATGTGTCTGTGCCAATGTTTGTGTTGCTTCACATTCCCCGCTGTTCCATAAGGTGTTTTTTTAATCTGTTTTTAAAATCTAATTTTACTGCTTGCATCAGTTACTTGAGGTGGAATAGAGCTCCATGTAGTCATGGCTCTGTGTAGTACTGTGTGCCTCGTCTGTTCTGGACTTGGGGACTGTGAAGAGACCTCTTGTGGCATGTCTTGTGGGGTATGCATGGGTGTCAAGGCTGTGCGCAAACAAACAGCTCGGTGCATTCAACATGTCAATACCACTCATAAATAAAAGTAGTGATATAGTCAATCTCTCCTCCACTCTGAGTCAGGAGAAATTGACATACATATTATTAATATTAGCTCTCTGTGTACATCCAAGGGCCAGCCGTGCTGCCCTGTTATGAACCAATTGAATTTTTTTGGTGGCACCTGACCACACGACTGAATAGTAGTCCAGGTTAGAGGTTGACCGATTAATCGGAATGGCCAATTCATTAGGGCCAATTTCACGTTTTCATAACAATCGGTAATCGGCATTTTTGCCAATGTGTACCTAACCATAAACATCAACGTCTTTCTTAAAATCAATACACAAGTATATATTTTTAAACCTGCATATTTAGTTAATATTGCCTGCTAACATGAATTTATTTTAACTAAGGAAATTTTGTCACTTCTCTTGCGTTCTGTGCAACAGAATCAGGGTATATGCAGCAGTTTGGGCCGCCTGGCTCATTGCGAACTTTGTGAAGACTATTTGTTCCTAACAAAGACAGACAACTTCGCCAATGGGGGATGATTTAACAAAAGCGCATTTGCGAAAAAATCACAATAATTTCACAAATGTACCTAACCATAAACATCAATGCCTTTCTTAAAATCAATACACAGAAGTATATATTTTTTTAAACCTGAATATTTAGTTAAAATAATCCAGGTTAGCAGGCAATATTAAACTAGGGAAATTGTGTCACTTCTCTTGCGTTCATTGCACACAGAGTCAGGGTATATGCAGCAGTTTGGGCCACCTGGCTCGTTGAGAACTAATTTGCCAGAATTTTATGTAATTATGATATAACATTGAAGGTTGTGCAATGTAACAGGAATATTTAGACTTATGGATGCCTCCCGCTAGATAAAATACAGAATGGTTCCGTATTTCACTGAAAGAATAAATTATTTGTTTTCGAAATTATAGTTTCCGGATATGACCATATTAATGACCTAAGGCTTGTATTTCTGTGTGTTATTATGTTATAATTAAGTCTATGATTTGATATTTGATAGAGCAGTCTGACTGAGCGGTGGTAGACGGCAGCAGGCTCGTAAGCATTCATTCAAACAGCACTTTCCTGTATTTGCCAGCAGCTGCTTCAAGCATTGAGCTGTTTATGACTTCAAGCCTATCAACTCCCGAGATTAGGCTGGTGTAACCGATGTGAAATGGCTAGCTAGTTAGCGGGGTGTGCGCTAATAGCGTTTCAATCAGTACGTCACTCGCTCTGAGACCTTGAAGTAGTTGTTCCCCTTGCTCTGCAAGGGCCACGGCTTTTGTGGAGCGATGGGTAACGATGCTTCGAGGGTGGCTGTGGTCGATGTGTTCCTGGTTCGAGCTCAGGAAGGGGCGAGGAGAGGGACAGAAGCTATACTGTTACACTGGCAATTACTAAAGTGCCTATAAGAACATCCAATAGTCAAAGGTATATGAAATACAAATGGTATAGAGAGAAACAGTCCTATAATTCCTACAACTACAACCTAAAACTTCTTACCTGGGAATATTGAAGCCTCATGTTTCAACTTTCATATGTTCTCATGTTCTGAGCAAATAACTTAAATGTTAGCTTTTTTACATGGCACATATTGCACTTTTACCTTCTTCTCCAACACTTTGTTTTTGCATTATTTAAACCAAATTGAACACGTTTAATTATTTATTTGAGGCTAAATTGATTTTATTGATATATTATATTCAGTTAAAATAATGTGTTCCTTCAGTATTATTGTAATTGTCATTATTACAAATTTAAAAATTTAAAAAATTGTCTGATTAATTTTGGTCCCCCAATAATCGGTATCGGCATTGAAAAATCATAATCTTTCAACCTTTAGTCCAGGTTAAACAAAAATGGGCCTGTAGGACCTGCCTTGTTGATAGTGCTGTTAAGAAGGTAGATCAGCGCTTTATTCAGGACATACTTCTACCCATCTTAGCTTCTGTTGTATCAATATGTTTTGACAATGTCAGTTTAGAATCCAGGGTAACTCTAAGCAGTTTAGTCACCTCAACTTTCTCAATTTCCACATTATTTATTACAAGATTTAGTTGAGGTTTAGGATTTAGTGAATGATTTGTCCCAAATACAATGCTTTTAGTTTTAGAATTTTTTAGGACTAACTTATTCCTTGCCACCCACTCTGAAACGAACTGCAGCTCTCTGTTAAGTGTTGCAGTCATTTCAGTCGCTGTATTAGCTGACATGTATAATGTTGAGTAATCCGCATACATAGACACTGGCTTTACTCAAAGCCAGTGGCAATTCATTAGTAAAGATTGAAAAAAGTAATGGGCCTAGACAGCTGCCTTAGGGAATTCCTTATTCTACCTGGATTGTGTTGGAGAGGCTTCCATTAAAGCACACTGTTCTTTTAGACAGGTAACTCTTTAGCCACAATATAGCAGGGAGTGTAAAGCCATAACATATCAGTTTTGCCAGCAACAGACTAGGATCGATAATGTCAAAAGCCGCACTGAAGTCTAACAAAACAGCCCCCATAATCGTTTTACCGTACATTTTTTATATATATATATATATAAGGTCCACAGTTGACAGTGCATATCAGAGCAAAAACCAGGCCATAAGGTTGAAGGAATTGGCCGTAGAGCTCCGAGACAGGATTCTGTTGAGGCACAGATCTGGGGAAGGGTACCAAAAAAATCTGCAGCATTGAAGGCCCTCAAGAACACAGACAATATTACAGTAAATTAGATATTGGTAAATTTAGCTATAGTATCGAGTTCGGAAGCAAGCCCGATGATCTAAACCAATAATCTTTCTGATGACACCAACGGATTTCATAACTTTGCTGCAGACAAATTGGAATTTTCCTTTAACAAGTCACATTATAAGTTGCAATAATATTATTTAACATTATTTTTGAATCACTACCTCATCTCTCTACCATCACACATACAATTATATGTAAGGTCCCTCAGTCATACGATGAATATCAAACACAGATTCAACCACAAAGACCAGGAAGGTTTTCCAATGTCTCACAAAGGGCCCCTATTGGTAAATGGGTAAGAAAAAGCAGACATTGAATATCTCTTTGAGCATGGTGAAGTTATTAATTACACTTTGGATGGTGTATCATCATTATGAACATGTTAACATCTTGGCCATGTTCTGTTATAATCTCCACTCAGCACAGCCAGAAGAGGACTGGCCACCCCTCATAGCCTGGTTCCGCTCTAGGTTTCTTCCTAGGTTTTGGCCTTTCTAGGGAGTTTTTCCTAGCCACTGTGCTTCTACACCTGCATTCCTTGCTGTTTGGAGTTTTAGGCTGGGTTTCTGTACAGCACTTTGAGATATCAGCTGATGTAAGAAGGGCTATATAAATACATTTGATTTGATTTGTATCAATACACCCAGTTACTACAGCGATACAGGCGTCCTTCTTACGAAAGTTTTGATCAACAACATTGTAGTTACTCCACAATACTAACCTAATTGATACAGTGAAAAGAAATAATCCTGTACAGAATAAAACATATTACTACAAGGCATTAAAGTAATCCTGCAAAAAAATTTGACAAAGCTATTCACTTTATGTCCTGAATACAAATTGTTATGTTTGGGGCAAATCCAATGCAACACATTACTGAGTAACACTCTCCATATTTTCAAGCATAGTGGTGACTGCATCATGTTATGGGTATGCTTGTAATCGGTAAGAACTGGGGAGTTTAAAAAAAAGGAACATAATAGAGCTAAGCACAGGCAAAATCCTAGAGAAAAACCCAGTTCAGTCTGCTTTCCACCAGACACTGGGAGATTAATTCACCTTTCAGCAGGACCGTACTCTTAAACACAAGGCCAAATCTACGCTGGTGTTGCTTACCAAGAAGACAGTGAATGAATCCTGAGTGGCCGAGTTACAGTTTTGACATAAATCTGCTTGAAAATCTATGGCAAGGCTTGAAAATGGTTGTTTAGCAATGATCAACAACCAATTTGACAGAGCTTGAAGAATTTTGAAAAGATTAATGGGCAAGTATCGTACAACCCAGGTGTGGAAAGCTCTTAGAGACTTACCCAGAAAGACTCGTTGATACAATTATGAAGCTTAAAAGCTTTAAATATTTCTTCACAAAACAATTCAAATAGCTCTGATGCCTTTCCTTGCATTTATTATAGCAATGTTTTTGTTATGATGGAGTCAGCAGAATTGACCATATATCAGGCTGACCCTAGTTGACTAATGCACGTCCGGTGAAGGACATATTGACTGAAATATAAACATATCACTCCCACTCTCGCCAGTTTGGTAAACATTGAGAGCGTTCTGAGTGGATTCAGCAGTCACTCAGTGACCACTCGACCTATAAGGTCAAACAAACCAATCATAATTTCACCGCATTATCCTGCGCTATATGTGAGTGTGTTTGTTTGTGTGTGTGTGTGTGTGTGTGTGTGTGTGTGTGTGTGTGTGTGTGTGTGTGTGTGTGTGTGTGTGTGTGTGTGTGTGTGTGTGTGTGTGTGTGTGTGTGTGTGTGTGTGTGTGTGTTTATGTGCTACCAGGAAAGGCATTGTGGCATTTCGTGTGGTTATTAGATTTCAGATCACAGGGCTGCAGCTCCACATATCCCTCTGGGAATACCATGCACAGATAAACATGCACCCCTCGCTCTCCTCCTTTTCCTCTTTCACCGTCTCTCTCTCTCTCTCTCCATCCCTCCCATCCATCTCTATTCATTCTGTTGAAGGGAGAGACAGCATGTAATTAGCAGCGAGTCTGTTTTCAGTGAAGGATGAATAAAATATGGGTAAGGGATGATTAGATGACTGTTCAAATGAATGAAAAGGATCCAGAAAGAAGCCAGGAAGGAGATCTTATGTGACTATTATGCAGATATGATACAGTATGACCATACTACTTACTGTATGTAGTCTGTTGGAAGGCTGAATAGGGTTGTGGCCTACAGATATTTTGATGCACAAACATTGTCATGTTATTTCATCCGGACTAAATGGAGAGTAAACTCTTTTGCACAAAGAGCAGCCGGTATGAGGCGGGTGCTATAGGGACACTGTGGCCATTGGGTACTTGGATAAGATCATTCATGTAATCAGTCTAATTGGGTCATGTCATGAGTCAGATAAAGAATAGATCCCCAAAACAGCACAAGACTAAAAACACACACAAACACATTAGAATACTCTGTTCAGCCCAACCACAGTCTACATAGACTGGACAGTTCATTGTGGTTAGGTTATAGCACTTGTTATCGTAAAATTATCTGGAATTGTAAGATCTGATATTTTTCTCAAAAGTCATCATAAAATGCAACAGCATTACTCCACCTCTAATGGAGACAGGAATCTGAAAATGGAAATGTGGTTCTGAGAAACTTAAATCAGTGTGACAATCTGCACACACACTGTGTGATTCTGGGCCTTAATGGAAATGGATATAAACGTTTTTTGATTGCACTCCTTATCTTATCTGATCGAATTAGCTAATTGGAGACAGCTTGGTGGTGTCGTCAGCTGCAACTGTAGCAGATGCCTCCTCCTACCAACATGTTTAGCACATTGCCACCTTGTTGTGACATACTGTCACACACCCTCGCAACACGGATGCCAGGAAAAATAGCTGACGACAGTTGACTGATGTCGCTGCAAACACACACACACCCCAGTAAACTCTGTGAGCGATGTGTCTGTGTCCGTCTCTGTCATCATAGTGAGATGTAGTTAGCAGTGTTGAGGGAAGCTACACTGAAAATATAGTTTACCAAGCTGCCAAGTACGTCACACTAGAAGTCTTAAGCTACATTAAATCTACCCTTAACTAAAGTTACTTTGAAAAACTAGTTTGTGAACAATTATCATATCTAAATCTGAAATGTCAGACTACAAATTGCAAGAACAGTTTACTAGAGAGTCCGATATTAACAGAATGTGTCATTTAGCCTATTAAACACAAAAATCAAGTGAGTGAGAATTAGGTTGCCTGGCTACCCATCCACATCAGTGGCAGTCAGTGCCATTTAAGATGAGGGAGGACGATTTTATTTTCATGAGCATGGCCTTATTTCTATTACAGCATATTGGATGACTCTTATTCATATTCCATTCACCCAGCTCAATGTAACAGTGATAGGTTTAGGCTACTACATGATACTCAAATCTTCCCTATACCCATCATGAGGTTGCTACAACCTAGCCTATGAATTAAATTTCATACACAATTTCGACACAGGTCGAGAAACAAATTTGAGATGACAGACAGGGACACATGGACAGACAGTGACATTCAATACCGCCTTGCACACTCTTGCCTGAATATAGCTGATATAGGGTGCAATCATTAATCCAACAGTTGCAAACGAGAGTTTCTATTGGACAAATTCAGGTATGTTTATCCCCGTTTTGTTCCGTTTGCTTCAGTTTAAGAAACGTCTTTCAACAGAGTCGGCGGAACTAATACACCCCTGATCACGCGTAAACACGGTTTATAGGTTCATAGCAGCCACGTTGTATTCCTTATCACATCTATGCGCTCTCCTCCTGTCACCTCTTCCCTTCCATTGTGGACATCATTGCTCAACACATCAGCTGTAATATGGCGAAAAAAACTTTCCAAGCCAAACACACAGCCTACATTGTTGTCACCATACTAGTTAAAGTTACGTCATAGTCAGTATAGCTAATAGATCTAATGCATTAGTAAACCCCCTACAATCATGCAGTAACATTACAGTGTACAGTCAGTAAGCAGTGACACCGGCGGTCCTGAGTGGCAATAAATGAGTAATACCAAAAGCTTACCTTGACTTGGAAGAGTTCCAGTGTTGTGTTGGAAAGTCATAGCCAGCTAGCTAACATTGCATCCCTCTGTTTGAGCGAAGTGTTTGCGTAGGCTAAACTAGCTAGCTGCACTTGCTTGGTAAAAGTAAGTGAAACTGAGTGAAAAAAAATTATCTCTCTCTTTCTTTCTCTCTTGCTTCTCCTTCATTTTGGAAGAAATTAGTTTGTTAAAAACTGTTCAACTATTGTCTTTCTCTCTCTTTGTGTCAACTACTCAACACATTTTATACACTGCAGTGCTAGATAGCTGTAACTTGTGCTTTCAGCCCTAGATTCATTATCTGATCCTTTGATTGGGTGGAAAACATGTCAGCTCCAAGAGCTCTGATAGGCTGGAGGACGTCCTCTGGAAGTTGTCATAATTACTGTGTAAGGCTATGGAAGAGGGTGAGAACCATGAGCCTCCTAGGTTTTGTGTTGAAGCCAATGTCCCCAGAGAAAGACAGAAGCTACCTGCTACACCATGGTGCTACCCTACAGAGTGCTGTTGAGGCTATGTTTTACAATTTGAGTTTTTATTAAATTCACTGAGGAGGATGGTCCTCCCCTTCCGCCTCTGAGGAGCCTCCACTGATCCACATCGCTCCGACCAGAAGTTTGTTGCTGTCAATATAGCAGCGTAGTATGTCATCAGGCAAAGAATTAGGCAGGTCTGATGCCGAAAAATAAAATGATTACCTACTTTACCATATTTTCTCTTCTTTTTGCAAAAAGAGTTGTGTGTATCCAGTAGTTAGCTACACCACTGCATGGCAAAAATAATTAACTACTGAAAACACTACCAAGATTTGAATTTAGTTCAACTACCACCAAACTACAGTCAAATTAAATTACTAGTTGAACTACATGTAGTTCACTACTCCCCAACACTGGTAGTCAAATCTCTGTTGTTGAATGTGGCAAGGAAACACACAAGGTACTGTAAGTAAAGTACAAGTATATCATGTCCTGTCTCCTAGCTAGACAATCAGCAATCACCCAGAGAGAGGTCTCTGGGGTCTGAGGATGAGCTGGATATTTGCCTTAGTTCATGTTTAAACAACAACAGGAGTTATTCTTATGCTCGCTGAGGTCTTAGTGTGACAGGGTATTGTCTCAGTATGAATGTTATCAGTGTAAGCTGTCCCTGTGTATTACCACTGTGTGTAAACTGTGTCAGAGAGAGCTATTTTAGTGCTATTGATGTGTGTGTGACATAGAGAGCTATTTTAGTGGTATTGATGTATGTATGTATGCCTGAAAGTGTGCGTACGTGTGTCTGTTGATCCTGTGTTGAATGACAGTATCAGAGTGAGCGTCAGTGTGAGCTGTCCCAGTGGTATTGATGTTAATGGTCGTTTAAGTGAGGTCCTCACTGCCGTTCCACCAGTCACTACGTATTAGGGTTCAAATTAGACCCTTCCAGTCTCCAACCAATCTAAGCCACTTAACAAGAAAATCAACAGATCCCTTTATAATTGCTCCTGAGCAAAGCAATTTACCAAGGACTCTTGGGGTTTGACTTTCATTTGCATTTGTCAAACACGCGCCTCGGTTCATTTGTTTTAGTCCAAAAACTAATTGAAATAGTTTTCTAGAAGTCAAACGCTCAAGCATATTTAGCCGAATTGGCTGTCTGTGGCTGTTTGCTTGATGTGAAATAAATTGATTAAATGATGTTAAAAAAGTGGAAGTTAAGGAATCTGGTATAGGGCCATTATTTGAATGGCAAATTAGAATAATAGCAGCCATTTGCAAATTACACCGTTCCCAATATTTATCCAGGCTAAGTGGCTGCAGGGAAATGTGTAAAGCCTTCATTTTTTTTCAATTTATCCTCAATAAACAGAGCATAAATATTTAATTGATAAGTGAGAACAGTAGCTTTCTAGAACACTACTATTTGCGAAGGAGGGGAAACAAACTGTGACTCCATATGTAATAGAATTACATCCTGTGACACATTTTGGAAAACAGTTTTATTGGGCTTCAAACTGACGTTACTCATGTCGAGCAGTTTACTTGGCATAACATAGCCTACTGCCTAATCCCAATCAAATCAAATCAAATGTATTTATATAGCCCTTCGTACATCAGCTGATATCTCAAAGTGCTGTACAGGAACCCAGCCTAAAACCCCAAACAACAAGCAATGCCGGTGTAGAAGTATATGTGTGCACCGTGCACTCTTGCTGATGTCAATGCAAACCAAGTTTGACCAGAGGCACGTACCACGACTGAAGACAATTGCAGTTCCATTTAAGTTGAAATGTCAGTGAGGAATCAAATCAAAATCAAATCAAATTTGATTTGTCACATAAACATGGTTAGCAGATGTTAATGCGAGTGTAGTGAAATGCTTCTAGTTCCGACAATGCAGTAATAACCAACAAGTAATCTAACCAAACAATTTCACAACAACTACATTATACACACAAGTGTAAAGGGATGAATAATATGTACATAAAGATATATGAATGAGTGATGGTACAGAACGGCATCGGCAAGATGCAGTAGATGGTATCGAGTACAGTATATACATATGAGATGAGTAATTTAGGGTATGTAAACACATAAAAGTGGCATTGTTTAAAGTGGCTAGTGATACATGTATTACATACATTTTCCAATATTAAAGTGGCTGGAGTTGAGTCAGTATGTTGGTGTAACAGTATAACTTTAGACCGTCCCCTCGCCCATACCCGGGCGCGAACTAGGGACCCTCTGCACACATCAACAACAGTCACCCACGAAGCATCGTTACCCATCGCTCCACAAAAGCCGTGGCCCTTGCAGAGCAAGGGAACCACTACTTCAAAGTCTCAGAGCAAGTGACGTCACCGATTGAAATCCTATTTAGCGCGCACCACCGCTAACTAGCTAGCTATTTCACATCTGTTACACTCACCCCCCTTTTGACCTTCCTCCTTTTCCGCAGCAACCAGTGATCCGGGTCACGGCACCAAATTAACAGTATAACTATAGACCGTCCCCTCGCCCATACTCGGGTGCGAACCAGGGACCCTCTGCACACATCAACAACAGTCACCCACGAAGCATCGTTACCCATCGCTCCACAAAAGCCACGGCCCTTGCAGAGCAAGGGGAACCACTACTTCAAGGTCTCAGAGCAAGTGACGTCACCGATTGAAATGCTATTTAGCGAGCACCACCGCTAACTAGCTAGCTATTTCATATCCATTACATTGGCAGCAACCATTCAATGTTAGTGGTGGCTGTTTAACAGTCTGATGGCCTTGAGATAGAAGCTGTTTTTCAGTCTCTAGGTCCCTGCTTTGATGCACCTGTACTGACCTCGCCTTCTGGATGATAGCGGGGTGAACAGGCAGTGGCTCGGGTGGTTGTTGTCCTTGATGATCTTTATGGCCTTCCTGTGACATCGAGTGGTGTAGGTGTCTTGGAGGGCAGGTAGTTTGCCCTCTGTGATGCGTTGTGTAGACCTCACTACCCTCTGGAGAGCCTTACGGTTGTGGGCGGAGCAGTTGCCGTACCAGGCGGTGATACAGCCCGACAGGGTGCTCTCGATTGTGCATCTGTAAATCTGTAAACGTTTGAGTGCTTTTGGTGGCAAGCCAAATTTCTTCAGCCTCCTGAGGTTGAAGAGGCGCTGCTGCGCCTTCTTCACCATGCTGTCTGTGTGGGTGGACCAATTTAGTTTGTCCGTGATGTGTACAATGTGTGGAGAGGTAATGGAGTTATGTTGGAGACATGTTGTGATATTTTCTCCAGAGTACTTTTAGCCATGCAGAAATGGGCCATGTTAATTAGAGCTAGGCCCCTTTTTTCTCCACTTCCTGCCTGAATGACACGCCCAAAGTAAACTGCATATAATTGGTACCATTGGAAAGAAAATACTTAGAAGTTTGTAGAAATGTTAAAATAATGTAGGAGAATATTACACAATAGATATGGTTGGAGAAAATCCAAAGAAAAAAACCCAGAATTGGGTTTTTTTGAGAGACCATCCTCTTAGAAAGGCAAGTAAAAGGTCATATTGAAAATTAGCTCCACAGGGTGTCAGCAGTCTATGTTCAAAGTTTCAGGCTTGTAACTTCAAAAACGAATAAGAAATAACAGTTTTAGTAGAAAGACATAGTCTTGGAAATTTGTGTTTCCTATTGAACATACTTCTTTTCGAAATAAATATTATAGTTTTATTACATTTTAGGGTATCTGAGGAGTAAATAGAAACGTGTGGATTACTCAAATCGATGGCGCCAACTAAACAGACTTTTTGGGATATAAAGAAGGATTTTATCTAACAAAACGACACTACATGTTATAGCTGGGACCCTTTGGATGACAAATCAGAGGAACATTTTCAAAGAGTAAGTGAATATTTCATCGTTATCTGTGAATGTATGAAACCTGTGTCGGTGGAAAAATAGTTTGATGTGGGGCGCCGTCCTCAAACAATCGCACTACAGCACTCTGTAGAGTGAGGAGACAGTCGGATCCAGCTCTGTCCGCCCTTGGCCTAGCTGTTCACTGAATGCAGGTGGTGAGCACATTTGTCAGGCCATAGGGCATTACCCTGTATTCGTAGTGCCCGGTGCTGGTGCTGAAGACAGTCTTCCATTCATCCCCCTCTCTGATGCGCACCAGGTTGCTTAGTGCCGTGCATCTGTTTGATCAAAGTAGGTATGAGAGGCAGGGGATAACTGAATTTAACAGTAGCCTTATTCAGTGTCCAGTAATCGATATAGGGGCGGAGACCTCCCTCCTTCACAAAAAATAAGCTGGAGGCGCCCAGGGTGGTGGACTGACGGATGGATCCTTGGGCCAGCGCGGGAGGGTAGAACCAGACAGTAGGTTGATAGTGCAGTCCCATGGGCGATGAAGGGGCAAGCACGTGGCATGAGTCTTCAAGAAGGCCACCTGTAGGCCCTGGTACTCCTCTGAGATAGGGACGTGGGTGTCCTGGTCCAGACTTTCCACAGAGGTGGCACAGATTGACACAGAGAGACACCTCCCCTTACACTCCTGCAACCAACCCAACAACCTCCTCTATGTCCATGATATACTAGGGTTATGCAACTGTAGCTAGGGGAAACCTAAATCTACAGGGTGTGCAGGAAAGTCTAAGATGAGGAAAGTGATGCGTTCATGGTGGTTGTGGGTAACTGAGGGAAATGGGAATCGTGGTCTGGCACACCAGTCCTGTTCCGAGGGGATGGTTGACTAGGGCAAAGACTTGAATAGGGGTTGTAAAGGGACTAGAGGAATGCGTAATGATAAGGCCACTGACCGGTCTAGGAAATTGCCTGCATCACCTGAGCACACTAGGGCAGGACTCAGTGGGGGGCCAGGATACTCAGGGAAAGTGACAGGGTGGAGGACAGGCTTAGTGGACAGAGAGGATCAAGGCACGTCCACGCCTACCTGGGAAGGTGCAGGAGCGCTCCTCGGCCTGACGCTTCCTCGCTTGGTTCTCCTTCTGGGACAGGTGTTCAAGGGATGGTCTGACTCCCAGCAGTAGGAGCAGAGACCCAGTTGACGGCGGTGTTGACGTTCCTCATGGGGAAGGTGCGTCGTGCCCACCTCCATGGGCTTAGTCTCGCTGGAGGTTCCTTGAGAGAGACCCAAACCCCTGGGATTTGCGACGATGGGCATGCAGGAGATTATCCAGGCGGATGGACATGGAGATGAGCTGGTCCAGCATGAGGTTCTCATTGCGACAGGCCAGCTTGGTCTTGACGTTCGCCTGTAGCCCACTGCGGAAAAACGTTGACAGGGCCTGGTCGTTCCAGCCAGTGGACGTAGACACGGTTGGGAAATCCAGAGCGTACTCCAACGCTGTCCGGGACCCCTGGTGTAGACAGAGGAGACACTCACCTCCCTCTCAGCCTTCTGTAGGGTGGTCGAAGACAGCACGGAAGAGTTGGGTGAAGCTCTCATAGGACTGCACTTCTGGTCCGTCCCTCTCCCAGACGGCTTGCGCCCACTCCAGAGCCCCGCCTGTCAGCACCGAGGTCACCAAGGCCACCTTGTCTCTCTCTGAGGCTGTCTCGGCATGACGGGCCAGGTGGAGGTCACACTGCAGAAGACACCGCCTGCAATGAGCTGAGGTGCTGTCAGACTGCTCCGGGAGGGGCAGGTGGACGTTGCTGATCGGACCGGGTGATGTAGAATATGGTGGGGTGGCTGGAACGACCGTGGGGAGCTGGGAAGGTGGTGGCATAGCCTGCAGTTGGCATATGGCCCGGAGCATCTCGTCCATGGCAGTCCCAAGGCGCTCCAGGCACAAGTCCGCTCCTACATCAGAGAGGGATGTCCTGCTGCTTCCTGTTTTCTTGGGTCGGTCATTCTGTCACTGGTGTAGAGAGGAGTAGGCAGGACTTTAGGCGAACCCAGAGTGCAAAATATAAAGTACTCAAGAAATAGTAAGAGAGATTCCTCTCAGGAAAACTAGTAACATTTACAATGACCGACAAAGACAAATGGCAGAGGGAGTATATACAGTGGGGCAAAAAAGTATTTAGTCAGCCACCAATTGTGCAAGTTCTCCCACTTAAAAAGGTGAGAGAGGCCTGTAATTTTCATCATAGGTACACATCAACTATGACAGACAAAATGAGAGAGAAAAAATCCAGAAAATCACATTGTAGGATTTTTTATGAATTATTTTGCAAATTATGGTGGAAAATAAGTATTTGGTCACCTACAAACAAGCAAGATTTCTGGCTCTCACAGACCTGTAACTTCTTCTTTAAGAGGCTCCTCTGTCCTCCACTCGTTACCTGTATTAATGGCACCTGTTTGAACTTGTTATCAGTATAAAAGACACCTAACGTCGACCGATTAATCGGCATGGCCAATTGATTAGGGCCGATTTCAAGTTTCCATAACAATCGGTAACCTGCCTTTTTGGATGCCGATTATGGCCAATTACATTTCAATTCACGAAGAGAATACATGGCAGGCTGATCACCTGTTACACGAGTGCAGCATCAAAAGGACCTTGTGGCTGCAAGGAGCCAAGGTAAGTTTCTAGCTAGCATTAAACTTATCTTATTAAAAAACAATCAATCTTCACATAATCACTAGTTAACTACACATGGTTGATAATATTACTAGGTTAACTAGCTTGTTCTGCATTGCATATAATCAATGTGGTGCCTGTTAATTTATCAACGAATCACAGCCTACTTCAACTTCGCTAAACGGGTGATGATTTATCAAAAGCGCATTCGCGAAAAAAGCACAATCGTTGCAATAATGTACCTAACCATAAACATCAATGCCTTTTTTTAAATCAATACACAAGTATATTTTTTTAAACCTGCAAATGTAGTTAAAAGAAATTCATGTAAGCAGGCAATATTAACTTGGGAAATTGTCACTTCTCTTGCTTTCAGTGCAAGCAGAGTCAGGTTATATGCAGCAGTTTGGGTCGCCTGGCTCGTTGCGATCTGTTGAAAGGCCATTTATTCCTAACAAAGACCGTAATTAATTTCCCATAATTTTACATAATTATGACATAACATTGAAGGTTGTGCAATGTAACAGCAATATTTAGACTTAGGGTTGCCATCCGTTCGATAAAATACGGAACGGTTCCTTATTTCACTGAAAGAATACATGTTTTGTTTTGGAAATTATAGTTTATGGATTTGACCATATTAATGACCAAAGGCTCGTATTTCTGTGTGTTTATTATATTATAATTATAAGTATATGATTTCCTATTTGATAGAGCAGTCTGACTGAGCGGTGGTAGGCAGCAGCAGGCTCGCATTTATTCAAACAGCAGCTTTTAACAATGCTTGGAAGCACAGCGCTGTTTATAACTTCAAACCTATCAACTCCAGAGATTAGGCTGGCAATACTAAAGTGACTATAAGAACATCCAGTAGTCAAAGGTATATGAAATACAAATGATATAGAGAGAAATAGTCATATTATTCCTATAACTACAGCCTAAAATGTCTTACCTGGGAATATTGAAGACTCATGTTAAAAGGAACCACCAGCTTTCATATGCTCTCATGTTCTGAGCAAGGAACTTAAACGTTAGCTTTTTTACATGGCACATATTGCACTTTTACTTTCTTCGCTTGCACTGTGTTTTTGCATTATTTAAACCAAATTGAAAATGTTTCATTATTTATTTGAGACTAAATTGATTTTATTTATGTATTATATTAAGATAAAATAAAGTGTTCATTGTTCATCCAGTATTGTTGTAATTGTCATTTATTACAAATATATATATAAAATCAGCCGATTAATCGGTATCGGCTTTTTTTTGGTCCTCCAATAATCGGTATCTGTATCGGTGTTGAAAAATCACAATTGGTCGAGCTCTGCTTTAAATAAAGTTTAATTTGTGTCACGTTTCTTCAAAATCGAACCCAGAAGCAGACCAGGACAAGGAGAGTAGGAAGAAGGTGAGTATTTATTTACAAGTGAATGTGAGTAGGTAGATATATCCAGGTGGCGTAGCGGGCAGCGGTGGTGAGTTGATGGGAGTAAATAGGTGGATCCAATGGAGAAGCGGAATCCTCCGACGACCAGGCGGGAATGGGGTAAATGATCCGGGTGAGTAACTGAAGACAGAACAAACGGAGGTAAGTTGAAGGCAAGCAAGACGTACAAAACAACAAAACAAATTCTATCCAACTTGAGGCTGATGCTATGGCACAACATACTGTTCATGGCTAACGATCCGGCAGGGAATGGTTGTCAGGTCCGGGCTTATGAAGAGGAGAGATGATGATCAGGACCAGGTGTGCAGATAGCTGATGGGATACAGGTGCGGGTAATCAGAACTCCCAACTGGCTACATTGCCCGGCAACCAGACAGGGTGCGTTCCAGGACGCCGGAAAAAACACTCCAGGACAGAACACTGGCAAAAAAACAGACTCAGGAAACGGGATTCGTGACAATTTGATTTAGTCCTATACTTTAAATTGTATTTTTGGTTGAGTTGGAGACGTGAATCCAACATATTAATGATTAACTTGAAGATGAAATTTGAAATGAACCAAAGCTTGAAACCCTTAGGCCTATATGTATTGTATATTTTTTAGTTTAACCCTGGGTGGACAAAAGCTGTTGATGACTTTTCAAATGCTATATAGGCCTAAATAGTGTCATTGATGATATATGACTTATAAAGTATGGTTACATTTAATTTGCACTGTTAAACTTACTCTTTGGAATGACTTCGATAGCAACAGTGAATATATTTAGTTATTAACAGATCTCTCACTAATCATTCTCACAATAGCACATTGGTAGTTGTCCGTAACACATTTAAGCACTACTGGGCTTAGTTAAAACCCTGGATGGGAGTCCAAATGTATAGCTGTAGCTAGATCAACTCTCCACTAAGAGGTGCTGACCAGCCTATTGTTATTTTTTCAATAGTGGCTATAACGTTGAAGATCTGATATTGTTTCAAAGGAACAAATTCAACATATTATATACAAGGTTTGTCTATGTTAAAAATGTGTTAAAATTCTGATATAATCCTGTTGTTGTAATTCAAATCAAATCAAATTGTATTTGTCACATGCGCCTTACAGTGAAATACTTACTTACAAGCCCTTAACCAACAATGCTTTAAGAAGTTTAAAAAAAAGAAAAAAAAGAAGTGTTAAGTAAATATATATATATATGCTATATACAGGGGGTACCGGACAGAGCAATTTGCAGGGGCACCGGTTACTCGAGGTAATTGAGGTAATATGTACATGTAGGTAGAGTTAAAGTGACTATGTGTAACAGTATAGCTTCCTTCCCTCTCCTTGCCCCTACCTGGGCTCGAACCAGGGACCCTCTGCACACATCGACAACAGCGTAAAAGAGGGGTCTGGTTAGCCCTTGATTAGCTGTTCAGGAGTTTTATGGCATGGGGATAGAAGCTGTTAATAAGCCTTTTGGACCTAGACTTGGTGCTCCGGTACCGGTAAAACTTGATGATGGTGTTGGAGTCATGCCTTGCCATGCAGTTATGAGTGAACAAGGAGTACAGGAGGGGACTGAGCACGCACCCCTGAGGGACCCCTTGTTTAGGATCAGCGTGGCGGATGTGTTGTTACCTACCCTTATCACCTGGGGGTGGCCCATCAGGAAGTCCAGGATCCAGTTGCAGAGGGAGGTGTTTAGTCCCAGGGCCCTTAGATTAGTGATGAGCTTTGAGGGCACTATGGTGTTGAACACTGAGCTATAGTCAATGAATAGCATTCTCACTTACGTGTTCCTTTTGTCCAGGTGGAAAATGGTAGTGTTGAGTGCAATGGAGATCACATCATCTGTGGATCTGTTGGGGCGGTGTGCAAATTGGAGTGGATCTAGGGTATCTGGGATAATGGAGTTTATGTGATCCATGACCAGGCTTTCAAGGCACTTCATGCCGTCAGACATGTGTGCTACGGGTCGGTAGCCATTTAGGCAGGTTACCTTAGTGTTCTTGGGCACAGGGACCATTGTGGTCTACTTGAAACATGTTGGTATTCCAGACTCAGTCAGTTGGTTAGCGCATGCCCTGAGTACATGTCCTGGTAATCCGTCTGGCTCTGCGTCCTTGTGAATGTTGACCTGTTTAAAGGTCTTACTCACATCGGCTATTGAGAGCGTGATTAAACAGTCATACGGGAACAGCTGATGCTCTCATGCATGCTTCAGTGTTTATTGCTTCGAAGCAAGCATAGAATTTATTTAGCTCATCTGATAGGTTCATGTCACTGGGCAGCTCGCGGCTGTGCTTCCCTTTGTAGTCTATAGTAGTTAAGCCCCGTCTTATCTCAGCTCACTGGTCACCATAGCAGTACCCACCCGTAGCACACGCTCCAGCAGGTATAATTCACTGGTCACCCCAAAAGCCAATTCCTACTTTGGCCGCCTTTCCTTCTAGTTCTCCGCTGCCAATGACTGGAACGAATTGCAAAAATCACTGAAGCTGGAGACATATCTCCCTCACTAACTTTAAGCATCAGCTGTCAGAGCAGCTCTCAGATCATTGCACCTGTACATAGCCCATTTGTAAATAACCCATCCAACTACCTCATCCCTATATTGTTTTTTTGCCCCTTTGCACCCCAGTATCTCTACTTGCACATTCATCTTCTGCACATTTATCACTCCAGTGTTTAATGGCTAAATTGTAATTACTTCACCACTACTGTCTATTTATTGCCTTACCTCGCTAATCTTACCTCATTTGTACACACTGTATATAGATTTTTTCTATTGTTTTATTGACTGTACATTTGTTTATTCCATGTGTAACTCTGTGTTGTTGTTTGTGTCGCACTGCTTTTGACCAGGTCGCAGTTGTAAATGAGACCTTGTTCTCAACTAGCTTACCTGGTTAAATAAAGGTGAAATAATACAAATAAAAGTTTGCAAGCCCTGCCACATCCGACGAGCGTCGTAGCCGGTGCAGTACAATTCAATCTTAGTCCTGTATTGACGCTTTTGCCTGGTTGATGGTTCATCGGAGAGCATAAGCTTCTGGGTTAGAGTCCTGCCCTTTGAAAGCATCAGCTCTACCCTTTAACTCAGTGCGGATGTTGCCTGTAATCCATGCCTTCTGTGGGGACAACGTCATCGATGCACTTATTGATGAAGCCAGTGGCTCGTGGTGAACTATGCCATTGGAAGAATCCCAGAACATATTCCAGTCTGCGCTAGAAAAACAGTCCTGTAGCTTAGCATCTGCTTCATTTGACCACATTCTTATTGACCGAGTCACTGGTGCTTCCTGCTTTAGTTTTTGCTTGTAGGCAGGAATCAGGAGGATAGAATCAGATTTTCCAAATGGAGGGCAAGGGAGAGCTTTGTATGTGACTCTGTGTGTGGAGTAAAGGTGGTCTAGAGTTTTTTTCCCTCTGGTTGCACATTTAACACGCTGGTAGAAATGAGGTAAAACGGATTTGAGTTTCCTTGCATTATTATTCTCGGGCCACTAGGTGTGCCGCCTCTAGATGAGTGCTCATTCAGTGCAGTCTTAGTGCCAGCATCGGTTTGTGGTGGTATATAGACAGCTACTAAAAATACAGATGAATATTTGGTAAATAGTGTGGTCTACAGCTTATCATGAGAAACTCTACCTCAGGCAAGCAAAACCTTGAGACTTCCTTAGATTTTGTGCACCAGCTGTTGTTTACAAATATACATAGACCCTTGTCTTACCAGAGGCCGCTGTTCTATTCTTCCAAAAAAGCTTAAAACCCGCCAGCTGTTTGTTTTTCATGTCGTCGTTCAGCTACGACTCGGTGACACATAAGATATTACAGTTTTTAATATCCCGTTGGTAGGATATACGTGATCGTAGTTTGTCTATTTTATTATTAATTGATTGTATGTTGGCTAATAGGACTGATGGTGATGGATCCTTACAAGGCACCAGGATCTTCATCCTCGATACCTCTATCTCGTTCTCCTGAGAATGAAGGGGATGAGAGCCTTGTCGGGCGTCTGAAGTAAATCCTTCCCGTCAGTCTCGTTGAAGAAAAATATTCCTCCAGTATGGGGTGGGTAATCGCTGTACTGATATCTAGAAGCTATTTTCGGTCATAAGACACTGTGGCAGAATCATTATGTACCAAATAAGTTACAAATAATGCAAAAACATATACACAACAGCACAATTGGTTATCGGGTCATAAAACGGCAGCCATCTCCTTCGGCGCCATTCTGTGCAGGATTCCACCCTCAAAACAACAGTTTCCGTTAATTACTATTTTCAAATACAATGTATTTTCCACGTAGATTCCCCTCGCAATAATTTTACAAATTACGTTGATGATTCAACCAGTTTGCGCCCAGTTGGCTGGCACAAGACTATACAGTAGATAGATCACTGTATGTTGGGTTGGAGTCTGGTGTGCTGAGCTGAGACTGGGGGAGGAGTATGGAAAAAGAGACAGATGAGAGGAGGAGAGAGAGGAGGAGAGCAGAGAGATGGGGGGGATGAGTATTTGGTATTTGGTAAAAGCATTAGCTATTATTCCTGGAGTCCACATGAAACATATTTATTTATTATTTATTTATTTACCTTTATTTAACCAGGTAGGCAAGTTGAGAACAAGTTCTCATTTACAATTGCGACCTGGCCAAGATAAAGCAAAGCAGTTCGACAGATAAAACGACACAGAGTTACACATGAAGTAAAAACAAACATACAGTCAATAATGCAGTATAAACAAGTCTATATACAATGTGAGCAAATGAGGTGAGAAGGGAGGTAAAGGCAAAAAAGGCCATGATGGCAAAGTAAATACAATATAGCAAGTAAAATACTGGAATGGTAGTTTTGCAATGGAAGAATGTGCAAAGTAGAAATAAAAATAATGGGGTGCAAAGGAGCAAAATAAATAAATAAATTAAAATTAAATACAGTTGGGAAAGAGGTAGTTGTTTGGGCTAAATTATAGGTGGGCTATGTACAGGTGCAGTAATCTGTGAGCTGCTCTGACAGTTGGTGCTTAAAGCTAGTGAGGGAGATAAGTGTTTCCAGTTTCAGAGATTTTTGTAGTTCGTTCCAGTCATTGGCAGCAGAGAACTGGAAGGAGAGGCGGCCAAAGAAAGAATTGGTTTTGGGGGTGACTAGAGAGATATACCTGCTGGAGCGTGTGCCACAGGTGGGAGATGCTAAACATGACATAATACATAGTACAGAACATTATTAGTTCAAGGACTGATATACATACATTTAAAATGTCACACATAGCCTACATATCAGTACATTCCCACAATATCTAGGTATAATACATAATACAGTGCAAATTACAATACAAGATGAGTAAAATGCCTGTGTCTCTTCACAGTCCCCTTTGTGCAGTAAGGTGTTATTTAATCTGGTTTTACTATTAGCTTGAGTTACCTGGTATTTTGTACTGTGCATTTCCCAGCCTCTGTTCTAGACCTGGGGACTGTGTTGGATGTCTTGTGTTGTACCAATGAGTGTCCAAATTGTGTGCGAACTGCTTGAACAGACAGTTCGGTACCTTCACCACATTATTACCTCGCACAAAGACCAATAGTGATACAGTCAATCTCTCCTCAATTTTGAGAGATTGACATACATGTTACTGGCACTTGCCCTCTGTGTACATTAAAGTACGATACGTGCTGCTTTGTTCTGGACTAACTGCAATGTACCTATGTCCTTCTTTGCCGCACATGGCCACACAGCTGGGCAGTGGTCCAGGTGTGACAAATCTAGGACCAGTAGGACCTGTCTGGTTGTCTGAGAAGTCAAGAAGGAAGAGCAACACCCTATCATGAAGAGACCTCTTCCCATTTTGCAACCATTGAGTCTATATGTTTTGTCCATGACAGGTTGGTATCTAGGGTTATACCCAGCAGTTTAGTCTCCTCAACTTGCTCAATCTCCACATTATTCAATAATATATCTAAATGAGGTTTAGAATTGAGCAAGTGATTTCTTCCAAAAATGATGCTTTTCATTTTTGAGATATTTAGCACCAACCTATTGCTTGTTATTATTCTAAAACTGACTGGAGCTCTATGTTAAGTGTCAGTTATTGGTTTTATTGTTGCAGCCAACATGTATACTCAGTGGTGTAAAGTACTTCAGTAAAAATACTTTAAAGTACTACTTAAGTTGTTTTTTGGGGTATCTGTACGATTTATATTTTTGCCAACTTTTACTTTCACTTCACTACATTCCTAAAGAAATAATGTCATTTTTACTCCATACATTTTCCCTGGAACTGTAAAGTACTCATTACATTTTGACAGGAAAATGCACTTATCAAGAGAACATCCCTGGTCATCCCTACTGCCTCTGATCTGTCAGACTCACTAAACAGAAATGCTTTGTTTGTAAGTGTTGTAAGTGTTGTAAGTGTTGTGTTGGAGTGTGATCCTGGCTATCTGTATAAAAATAATGTGCCATCTGGTTTGCTTAATATAAGGAATTTGAAATGATGTATACTTTTACTTTTGATACTTAAGTATATTTTATCAATTCCATTTACTTTTGATGCTTAAGTATATTTGACTTTTTCCACCACTGTGTATACTGTTGAGTCGTCAGCATACATAGAAACACAGGCTTTATTCAAGGTCAGTGGAAGGTCATTAGTAAAAACAGAAAACAATAATGGCCTTAGCCAGCTGCACCGCGGTACACCATACTCAACTGAATTTGCA